>NC_025997.2:40827896-40882735 GCF_000442705.2 Elaeis guineensis
TCCGATTAATGGCTTGGAGCTATAGGTCTGAAATAGAGTCCATGAAGGTCAATGGTGTATGGATACTCGTTGATCCACTTGAAGGAATAAAATCTATAGAGTATAAGTGGATCTCCAATAGGATTAGAGTAGCACAGACGAGAAGGTGGAGACCTACAAAGCTCGTCTAGTTGCCTAAGAATATTGTCAACATTATGGTATTGACTATAACAAGATATTTTCTCTTGTGGCAATGCTAAATATTTCAGAGTTGGAACGTGCATTTTGATAAGTGATCAAAATGTATGGCTTCATTGAGAATGAAGAAGAACCCTACAAATATAAAGGATTAATAGTTCTATGAGGGTATTTCTTATCTTATATATGAATGAAATTCTTTCAATCGGGAATAACATTTCTTATATTATAGGGTATAAAAGTTTTGCTATTATTATAGTTCTCCATAAAGGATTTAGGAAAAGCATCTCTTATCCTAGGAATGAAGATCTATAGAGATAAATCTAAGAGGTTGTTTAAGTTTTTCCAGTCCAACATACATAAGATATTTATGAATAGAATTTGTTCTATCATTATACCATGTATGAGACTGAATATGGTATACTCACTAGGATAGTGAGTGGATACTTGCAAGATCTGGGTGAGAATTACTGGAAGGTCATTTTTAAGTATTTGAGAAATACTAAGGATCGGTGACGCGATTATGGAGAATTTGACTTAAAACTTTTGGAGTATGACTCTAATTTTTAGTTAGACATAATAATAGCAAAAATATATCGAAATACATCCTTACCTTAAATAATGGAGTAATTTGCTGGAAAGGTTCCAAGTAGAAAAATATAGCCAAATTCAAATTGCGAGGCAGAATGCATTGCAGCATTCGATGCTTGCAAAGAAGCTATGTAATTGTACAGGTTCACTGGCAAGCTATGAGTGGCACCCTCCGATGATGGTCCTACTGTATTGTATAGCACCGAAGCTATAGCTCATGCCAAGGAGCCGAAGTCCCATTAGCTTAGCAAGCATTTTGCATCACTACCACCTTATTTGGTAAATCTGTTAAGGTGACATCAATCTTTAGAAGAACAACGAAAAGGAGAACATGACCAACCCATTTACTAAAGCCTCAGTATCTAAGAGTTCTAAGATGATAAATCAAAGATGGATATATGATACTATACTGATTGGCTTTAGTCCAAGTGGGAGTTGTTGGAAATTATGTTCTAAAACCAATCGTTTGACGATTGTGCTGATTATAAATATATATGAATTGATAAATAATAAAAGTTATATGATATTTTTCATCACAAGGTTATATCTTCTAACAAACTCTTATATTGTGATGAAGTCCTTAGGACTACTTTGATTGATAAAAAAAGATTTATCACATAGTCCTTAAATTAGTTCGGGACCAAATGATATGCTATTACTAGGATAATAACGATATCAAGTGTAGATCGTTGTGTGCCATATGCGTTAGTTGTCCTCATAATCAAATGATGTGGAGATACTGGTATGGCATGCAGGTGAGATATAGGAGTACATCATCACTGAACGTGACCAACTGTGGATCACTCTGCTATCAAGGGTAGCTGTGAAGGGTATGGGTATAAGTGTCCCTCCGACCTGAGATCACCATGGTGACTTGCAAGCAACTCACTGTACTTTGGTGTCGAACTAACTAAATTTTTAATTCAATGATGAAAGATTTTGGGTGCAGTGAAGTACTTGTCAAATCGATGCGTGAGTCAAGATGAGATTGACCCCTCCGAATTAGTAAGAGATATGCATTAATGTATTTCAATTAAGCAAAATCTGGGCCCGAGTAATCCATGTGATGGATTTGAAAAAGATTAAAATATAATATGGATGACTTATCTAGGATTGACAGTTAAATTCTAGATCATCATCGAGTATTAGGATCAAAGAGATGAATTATACGGTAACCATACGCCAATAGGTTCTTGAATGTTGCTTCGCTATCTTCGACCTATCCGGACGTCGGGACATCATTGCTAGATGGTTACATCGATTGGTTCAGAAAGATATTTTTGTGCTACCGACTTAGGTTCGAACCTATGGGATCACGCTCAAAAGAAATTTCTAACTGATTATGTGGCTGATCAACAATTGAGAATCGTTCAAGGGCTTAATCGTCAATTCGATTGATGATTAACCTTATGCAAAAGTTATAATAAATTAATTTATCAAGTATTAATAAATTAATAAAAAATTAATTAGTAATTAGATTACTGATTAGCTCAATTTGATTGAGCAAAGAGAATTAAATAAAATCTAATTGAATTAGATTCAATTAGGATTGACCCGATTAGGTTATGAGATGATCTAATTGTTAAAGGAGAATTATCTCTGATTTGATCAGGACTTTGGTTCAATCAATTTTTAATTTGATTAAGATTTAATTAAAAATTTATGCACCTAATTAGATTAGATTTTATATATTTTTTTAGACTAAACCAAATGATATTTGGTTTGGATTCAAATAAGGAAACTTAGAGTCCTTATTGGAATAGGACTCTTCTTACTGCGCCAATCCAGCTTGCACGTCATATATCTCCATACACAAAATTATTTTGTATAAAATTTTTTTACATCAAAAAATTCTTTTCTTTATCTATCTTACATCCAAATATTATTTAATTTTGATAAAAAAAGATTCTAAAATTAGATTTCAAAATATTCCTTATCAAGAGAATCTGTTCTCATCTAGATCAACCTTTCCATGCCAATAAATTTTTTCTCTTTATATATATAATATTTTAAAGATATTTTTCATGAGAGATTAGTTAGAGAACTTTATTATAAAAAAATATGAAAAGAGATGTCTCATATTTTTTTAACATATTTTGGGATGTGGAATTGTGAAAGGAAGCAGAATCCTGTAAGAGTCCAGGATCAATAGGACTCTTCACCCACCTCCTTATATGCTTATAAAAGGAGATTTTGGGTTTCTTTTATGTGTGTAATATATCAGAAGAGAGCTCTTCATGTGGTAGAAGTTTGGGCATGGTTCATGGTATAAAAAATAGAAAGAAGGGTTCTCTCTCTTGGGGTGTGCGCAAAAAATCTGAATTTCAGATTTTTGATCTTTTAAATTTGAAAAGAGAAAATAAATTAGAAAAAAATTATTTTCTTCTCTATCTTTTTTTTACCTCTTCATCTTCTCTAAAAGTTCATCTTCAATCTCTAGAAAGGTTTCAAAGATTTGAAAAGAAAATCCAGATCGGCCAAAAAGAAGGTCTTCACGTGAGCTAGCACTCTCGAGAAGACCGATCAGATCGAAGCTTTGAGTGGATTTTTATAAAGACCGGATGCGTGTGTAGCTGTGAGCAATCAGTAAGGATCTTCTCTATCATATCTCTCAGTAGTAGAGATCGTCGACCCATGATCAAGTATGGAGTTCTAAACTCAGATTAGAAGTAGATGTGATCTACTTCTCACATGCATGCATACTAATTTTATCTTTAGTATTTTTCAGATTTTATATGTATCATATCATGTCATAGATCTTAGAGTAGGTTGATTTGATGATTAGATCATATGTATATTAGATTAATTTGATTAATCTAATTATCTTCTAATATAATTTTTTAAAAAAAATTTAAAATATATGCATAAAATCACCTACGTTCTCTAACACTTGAGTCGACCCAATTGAGAATCAACTCGACTCCACAAGCATACCAGCATAGTTTCATATTTTCATGCAAATAGAACTTAGGATTTTGGATCTAGAATTTTATAGAAATTAAGTTTTAGATCGTGTGTCAAAATAATATATCACATATAATATTTTAATGATTTAAAATATACAAATATATATATATAATCTGATTTAAATTTAAAACATGTATCATATACAATTATACATTTGCTGTTCATCTTCAAGAAAAACATCACAGTCGACACCCCTACATGTCATAAGAAAGAATCCATTGAATAGGCAAGAGAGAAACTTTAATCCCTTCATTATCTTATGACCGGACAGTCATGGTGATTATCCCAATTCGATTACTAAGCTACTAAAAATTTAATCTAACATATCACATATATAATCAATTAAAAATCAGATCTAATTATCTTTCACATGTCAAACATATGAACAATAATATTGAATCTATGCATGTAGAAAAAAATTTCAGTAATCATACTAGATCCAAATTAAATCTTAATTAATATATTCAGATCTAAAATCAATTTTAGATCTGAATAATTTATGATTTATTTCAGATCTGAAATAATTTCAGATCTAAAATAATCTTGTAATCATATTACAGCATGTAAAAAATTCAGATCTAATCTTAATCGATGTTCTACATCATTCTAGGACAACCGTTCAGCATAACAGGATTATGTCAGGATAATCTTATTTTAAAATGAGTAGATCATCAAACTAACCTTCAGATCTGATTTCTATAAATCAAATTTCAGATCTGAGAGATTTTCATGTTCGTATCAGAGCCTATACTCTGATACCACTGTTAGAAAATCAGCTACGATTTCATACATGTAGTTTAAAAATTTTTTAAGATCTTGACACGAACATGCAACCACGATCTAAACTCTGAAAAAAAATAAATATTAGTGAAAATCAAACAGAGATTAGATTTTCATACCTTGGATCCTGTGGATATCTTAGGTTTCAATCGTAGCCGCACACGTGTCCGACCTTTATTGGTATCCACACAGAGATGCCTGATCAGAGCACCGAGATCACCGGTGTGCTAGCATTTTGTAGATCTCACTCTTCATCCTTAGATCTAGATCTTTTCTTCTAGATATTGAGAAAGGAGATCGCTGCGCGAACTCTTTCGCGCAGATCCGATGGGATCTGAACCAGATCACCATGAAGAGAAGAAAAATCCTTCTTCTTCTCTTCTTCTCTTTTTCTCTCACTTTTTTCTTTTTAAATCTGATCTCTATCAGATCTGGGCATGGACATGAAGGAAGAAAGGAGGAGGAGGCATTGGAAGGAAGTTGTGATGTCCTAAAGAAGTCGGCACTTTTTTCTCATGCAAAACATCATGCCACACTTTAATTTTGTCGCACAAAAACCTTCTTATCCCACACACAACCTCTTCCTCATGCCCAAGAGATCTAATCTCTTTAAATCTAAGGTGTTCAAATCCAAATCAAGGGATATATAGGCATGGAGATAAAGTTGTGCAGCAAGAAAAGAAATCTCCATAAAGAATAGCGCACGTCCACTTTTTCAATTATTTTTGTCACATAAAAATAATTTCTTACATGCTTTAATTAGATAAATTTTATTCTATTTTGAATTATATTCAAATAAAAAAAATTTGAAAGAGAAAGAATTCCAGATAAAGTGGGGTGCTAACTATTGGTGCCCCCTCTCCTTTCACGCACGCAAGAAGAGAAGCATGAGAAAAACATCACCCCTCTTCTCTTCTTGACATGATTTTTAGAGAGAGAGTCCTAAGAAATTTGGACTCTCTAAATCATGATTCTTTTGGTTCAAGTAGGGTCTCAATCAGATTCAAATCGAGTCCGAATCGAGACGAATTCGAAAGGCTGTCAAGCTTGATCCAATCAAGCTTGAAATCCAATCATCAACCTGTTGATGGTTGAGTAATCTTGTATTGTAATTGATTTATTAATAAATAAAATATATTTTTGGCATTTTCATCATAAGTTTTCATCTCTAATGAACTCTGTTGTTGTGATGAAATCTTTAGGACTATTTAGGTTCGATAAAGAGAGAATTTATTGATTAGTCTTAAAACTATTAAACGACCAAATGATAGGCTATTAATAAGGATGATAGCTTCTATCGAGCATAGGTCGCTGTAGGCCATATGGGTTGGTTGTCCTCTTAACCAAGAAGTGTGGAGACACTGGTATGGCATATAGGTGAGATGTAAGGGTACATCGTCATTGAACGTGACCAACTCCAGAGCATTCTGCTATCGAGAATGTCTCTGATGGGATATAGGTATAAGTGTCCCTTAGACCTGAGATCGCCTCAGTGACTTGCAAGCAACTCACTGTGCTTTGGTACTGGACTAACTGAATTTCTAATTCAGTGATGGAAGGCTTCTGGGCACAGTCAAGTACTTGCGAAGTCAGAGTGTGATCAAGATGGGATTGACCACTCCAAGAGTTGGAGAAGAATGAGTCGCTGTATTTCAATTTAGCAAAATCTTGGTCAGGATAATCCATCAGATGGATTTGATATTTTGAAATACAATGTGGACAACCTGATCAGAGTTGACAGTTGAACTCTGAGGTTCCTATGAGCATTTTGGTCAAGGGATGAATTATATGGAAACTATATCCGCATGGGTTCTAAGGATGTTGTTCTACACATTCGACCTATCCGGCCGTCGGGTACATTGCTAGATGGTCACTTCGATTGGTACAAAAATTTATTTCTATGCTATCGACTTAGGTTCAGACCTATGAGGTCACACACATTAGAGTTCATGATCCGATCGGATGGTTGATCAACGATTAAGAATCGTTCTAGGTTAAACGATCAATACGATTGACATTTAACCTAGTGCAAGTGTTGCAGGAGGATCGAATTAGCAATTCGATTGCTAATTGATTTAATTTGATTAAGCCAATGGGCTGAGATTAAGTCTAATTGAATATAATTTAATTAATTTAGTTTGGGCTTGATTGGATCAAGTCCAATTGTTTATTGGATAAGCCAAGTGCAAGAAAAAACTAGTCCTAGTTCAATTAGGACTTGGGTCAACCTAATTTTTAATTCGATTAAAAAATTAAATCAATTTAAATTAATTTAATCTGATTAAATTAATTTTTAATTAGGTTAAGATCTATTTTAATTGATTGATTTGATTTTGGTTTGATTTGGTTTGAGAAACCAAATTTGAACAAGTCATAGATTGAATCCTAGTAAGACTAGGATTCCACCTTGCGCCACCTTAGCCCCCCACAGCCCACTCTCTCTTATTTTGTGCGACAAAATCTTCTCTCCCAGGCCTTCACGCATGCCCAAAGCTTTTCACTCTTTCTCTCTTACATGGAATGTGGTTGTGGACCAAGTCAAAGTAGGAATTAGTTTGGATTTCAAATTCTATGAGATAGAATTTTAGAAATCAAAACTCTTTCCTTATGGCACTGATTTTATCCAATTTTTTTTTGAATTTTTGTGATTTTATGGCACATATTGTTGCCCTTTCTGGTGGTCCATGGTAGAAAAAGAAGGAGGGGGCCCCAAGAGTTGGGCACCACTTGTCTTGCCCTGTTTGGATTTTCCTTGACTAGGTATTTGACCTAGACAAGGATTCTTCATATCTCTTATTTAAGATGAATTTCTTCTTGAAATTTTTATGAATTATAGACATTGAGAGACCTTTGGGTATGTAAAATCAAGAGAAAGATGTTGGGGCATGGAGATATAATAGACACAAACTAGTGTCTAGGTGAGAGCAAAGAGAAGAAGAAGAGGGTCTTCTTCTAGGTTGCTGAGTTCACCTCTTCCCTTCCTCCATCTGTGAGTTTTCTGAGAGTGTCTCACATCTAAAACTCTTCTCTACTTTTCATTTTGGAAGAGTCCAAATTAAGAAGAAGAGGATCTGATCGACCATCGAAGAAGGATCAGCACAGTACTAGCATACTGTGCTGATTTCCTGGACCAGGACTTCTGATCATGATTCGTGGGCTCTGTGGATGACTCCTAGAGGTCGGATGCATGTGCGGCTGCAACATCATCCTCAAGCCGATCAGCAAAGTTAGAATGTCTAACTTGCAAGGTAATAGATCTGATCTATTATATTTTACATACATTAGATGTAGTATAGAAACATGTTGATATGATCAACATGTAGTTCTTACTCTTTATATTTTAATTTTTGATTTAATATCATATAATAATCATGTAATAAATCTTAGATCTAGAATTTCTAATTTTATAAGATAAATTTTGATTTATTTTAGTCTTCCGCTTCTGATCTTGAAAAAGTTTCAAGATCTAACCCTGAAACCCTAGATCTGGTTCCTTCAATTGGTATCAGAGCCTAGGTTGTTTATTACATGATTATTTATACATACTTAGATTATTTTTAGATTAGATCTAATTTATAATCTGATTGTTAAATCTAAAATTAAAATTTTTAGATCAATCACGAACTGTAGGTTGTCCTGCTGTAAGGTTTACCCCTTACAGTGCAAAGGTTGTCCTAGTTCGTGTAGATCTATCTTTAATCATAAATTTGTTAGATTGATCTAGATTAAATTTATAATTTATTAAATTTAAAAGATATTTAAATCTAAAATAAAATTTTTTTGTTAATAATTTCGCAAAGAACCATCATATATTTGTTGAAAAATTTGTGCAGTTTAAAGTTGAAATTATTTCAATTACATGAACCTGTTTAGATTAGATCTAAAGTAGTTTCATACTTATTTCACTTGCATTTTGATTATGAATCAAACATACAACTTGGTTGGTAGAACCATATTGTAAAAATATTTTACAAATATGAAAATTATTTTTGAAAAGTCAAACCCAACCCTCAGCCCAAAACTTAATTGAGAATTAAGAAGTTGTTTGATTAGGTTCTAGGATTATGAATTGAAGAACCTAAAATACAAACCATAACACATTGGGTTAATGGGTTAGTGGAATTAGGTCCATTAATTGGGTTAGACCTAAGGTTAGATTAAAGATGGACTTAATTAGAAATTGACTAAATCTAATCAATTGTTGTCTTAGATTAGGTCAAGATTCTCTAGATCAATTACAATAGTTGTAGTTGATCAAGTCCATGTCTTTAACGAGAACCAAATGGACTTGATTCTTGGCTAAGCGTTAGCATGAACTGTTAGGTTGATCTAATGAAACTAATTAAATCAGTTGGTGTCTAAGGTAAACCAGACCGGTGGTTTTTAATTGGCAGCCTACTTACCTGACCATTTCTGATGGTGTCTAAGACAAGCTTTGGTAGACCCTCCCACCGATCGAACTTATCTGGCCTCTTGGTGAAATTATATTTTGATCGGATCACTTGACTATTCAAGCTGACCCATGTCAGCTAGGTAAATCAGTGTGACTGATTTAGGTGCTCCTAGACCAGCCCTTTTAATGGTCTCCCTTAAGCTGACTTGATGAAGCCAGTGGGAGGATTATGATAAGCTGGTTCATCTGACCTCCTCTCTAAATTAATTAAATCTTTTAAAATTATTAGATCCTTAAAATAAAATAATTATGGTGATAACTAGATCATAGCCTCCGATTAAGTGAATGATAATGGGTCCATCAGTTGGATAATCATTGAGTTCAAAGGCCTGGCACTTATCGGCTGATGGAATTATAATTCATAATATTATTTCTTGACTGTATCTTTCTAAATGGTGGTTAGGTTAGCCAACCAAAATTGGGTCTAATCATTCATTGGCTAGATGGGCCAAGTATAGTCATGTTAATGGTTGGACCTAACCAGACCTTTTCAATGGAGGCTAAAGCCTACTAATTAGGGACTGAGATAAAATTAAAATTATTAAAAATTATTTAGAGAAATAATTGATTATGAACCTACCCTTAGATGTACATGGGTTGGCCAACCAAAGTTGAGCTTGTGTGCAGTCTAAGTGGATTCTAGTACCCACTAAGGAATTAGGGTAATTCCTTGAATTGGAGGTAAAGGCTACCAATTCGAATAAAATAGTGGGAAAAATCTTTTGATTAAAGTTTAAATCTTTAGGTTTAATGAATCAATTACTAATCAGGTTATGATTTTTCTTTATGCAGATATGGCCACTTTCCTATCGCTCCGATCATTGTTGGACAATGATAATTTGGTGGGATCCAACTTCGATAGCTGGTACCGAATGTTGAAGATAGTCTTGGAGCATGAACGGATTCTATATGTGATAATAGATCCTGCACCTGAGGAGCCAGCTGTCAATGCACGTGGAACAGTCAGAGATACTTACCAGAAGTGGCTCAGTGATCGAACCACGGTGCACTACATCATGCTGGCTGCCATGAGCAACGAGTTCAATATAGATTTGAGACGGCTCAGCCAAAAGACATGCTTCAAGTGTTGGAGGATGCCTTTGGCACATCCGATGACGTAGAGAGGCACAAGACTAGTTGTGCCATCCTCAACGCCAAAATACGGGATGGTGCCTCTGTCACTGATCATGTATTATACATGATCAAGCTGATGGAGCGTTTGAGCAAGCTCGGCTTTCCCTTATATGAGCAGCTTGGGAAAGATACAATACTGAACTCGCTGCCCAAGTCTTATCTCCCATTCCTCACTCATTATTGAATGACAAAGCTTGAACTAAACTACCACGGGTTATTGGGGTTGCTTCAGAACTTTGAGATGGATCATCAACTCCACAAGGAGTCGGTGAACTTAGTGGGAGGTTCGTTTTCTGGTTCTCGACCCTTTGAGAAAGGAAAGAAGAACAAGAAGAAGAAAGTGATGAAGGTGCAAGTTCAGACTGGAACATCAGTGCAGGGCCAGACCAGAAAGATCAAGCCTGATAAGAGTCAAGTTGAATGTTTCTTTTGCAAGAAGCGGGGATACTGGAAGAGGAACTATCCTCAATACATTGCCTCTCGGGACCCGAACAGGCAGAGAAAGAAGCAAGCTGTTACTGGGCAAGATATTTATATGATAACTCCTTGCAATTTCTCTATTTATGATATAACTGATTGGGTATTGGATACCAGTAGTCCTTATCATATTTGCAATTCGTCGCAGGGTTATAGGTCAGTAAGAAATTCGAGTAAGGCGAGAGGTTCCTGAATGTTGAAGATGGAAGACCAGTTCCAGTTCTAGCATTAGGAATCTTGAAACTTGTATTTGAATCCCATACCATTATTCTTAATGATTATCATTTCTATCTCAATTTTTTTTAAATGTTATTTCTATAGGTCTTCTGGTCAAAAATGATTATGAAATTTCAATAAAGAAATAAGTTTGTAATATCATTATGAATGGTGTTACTATTTTTTGTGGATATTTGAACAATGGTGTGTATATGTTATCACAACCTGTTAACGTAGTCTATTCTCTTGGCAAGCATCCTAAATTAGATAGTGTATCAGATATCTACTTATGGCACTGTAGGCTAGGTTATATAAACAAGTACAGGATAAATAGATTGACTCAAGAGAGAATCCTCGAAGTCAGTGATTGTGAATCACTTTCAACCTATGAGTCCTGTCTTCTTGGTAAAATGATCAGGTCATCTTTTACTAAAAAAGGTGAGAGAGCTACTGAGCTCTTGGGCCTAGTACATACTGATGTATGCGGGCCCATGAGCACAAGTGCTAGAGATGGATATTTTTACTTCATCACTTTCATGGATGATCTATCCAGATATGGATATATCTATTTGATGAAATATAAGTCAGATTCATTTGAAATGTTCAAACGATTCTGAAGTGAAGTAGAAAAATAAACTGGAAAGAGTATTAAAACTCTTCGATCTGATCGAGGAGGGAATACCTTTCTTGTGAGTTTTTCACATATCTAGGAAAGAATGGAATTCTCTCTCAATGGACTCCTCCAGGAACACTGCAGCATAATGGTGTGTCTGAAAGGAGAAATCGAACTCTGTTAGACATGATCCGATCCATGATGGATTTTGCCAGCTTGTCGATATCCTTCTGAAGATATACACTCGAATCGACCTGTTATCTATTAAATAGGGTTCCAAGTAAGTCTGTAATTAAAACTCCATATGAGATATGGACAGGACGTAAGCCAGCACTTTCATACCTTAGGGTCTGGGGGTGCCCGACCTATGTCAAACGGTTAGTTACAGATAAACTTGGACCTAGGTCTGATAAATGCACATTCATAGGGTACCCCAAAGAGATCAAAAAATATTTTTTCTATCATGCTGATGAACAAAAGGTGTTCGTCAGCCTTAAGGCAACCTTTTTAGAAAAGGAGTTCTTTGGTGAAGGAACCGTTGCCTCTAAAGTTAAACTTGATGAAGTTCAATAGGTAAAAGGACCGACATCAATAGCTGAACCCGAGTCGGATTTGATTAGATCAGATTCGGAGCCCAATGTACTTGCACTATTAAGGCGATCCGGTAGAGTACCACGTCAGTCAGATAGATACTACGGTTTTTTGGTCCGGGACGGTGATCCCATCGAACTCGATGAGAATGATGAAGATCCGATCATCTATATGGATGTAATGTAGAGACCTGATTTCGAGAAATGGCTTGAAGCCATGAAATCTAAAATAGAGTCCATGAAGATCAAGGATGTATGGACATTGGTTGACCCACCTGAAGAGGTTAAATCCATTGGGTGTAAATAGGTCTTCAAAAAGAAGAGGAGCACAGACAGAAAGGTGGAGACCTATAAAGTCCATCTGATTGCCAAGAGGTATCGTCAACATTATGGTATTGACTATAACGAGACGTTCTCCCCTATGGTAATGCTCAAATCCATTCAGAAAATGCTTGCAATAGCTATCCATCTGGATTATGAGATCTAGCATATGGATGTAAAGACAGCTTTTCTGAATAGAGAGCTGATTGAAGAGGTGTATATGATACAACCTGAGGAGTTTACATCCACAGATGTGTCCAAGGTGTGCAAGCTTCAGAGATCCATTTATGGATTGAAGCAAGCTTCTCGGAGTTGGAACATGCATTTTGATAAGGTGATCAAAACGTATGGCTTCGTTAAGAATGGAGAAGAGCCCTATATCTATAAATGGGCAAATGGTTCAGTTATGGTATTCCTTGTCTTGTACATGGATGACATTCTCTTAATCGAGAATGACATCTCTGCACTACAGAGAATAAAAGTTTGGTTATCATCGCAGTTCTCCATGAAAGACTTGGGTGAAGCATCCTACATCCTAGGGATAAAGATCTATAGGGATAGATCTAAAAAGATGCTTGGGTTATCCCAGTCCACGTACATAGATACTGTGCTGAAGAGATTCAGCATGGAGAATTCCAAGAAGGATTATCTACCGATAGGCCATGAAATTTCTCTCTCTAAGAAGGATTGTCCGACAACTTCTGAAGAGAGAGAGTGTATGTGTAGAGTCCCATATACTTCGGCTATGGGATCTATCATGTACGTCATGATATGTACAAGGTCAGATGTGGCATACTCACTAGGAGTAGTGAGTAGATACCAATCTGATCCTGGAGAAAACTACTGGAAAGTGGTTAAAGTCATCTTTAAGTATTTGAGAAATACTAAGGATCAATGATTGGTTTATGGCGAGTCAGATCTGAAACTTATGGGGTTCACAGACTCCAGCTTTCAATCTGACCATGATGACAGCAAAAGCATATCGGGTTATATCTTTACTCTGAATGGTGGAGCCATCTACTGGAAGAGTTCCAAGCAGCATACTATGGCAGACTCTGTTTGTGAGGTGGAGTACATCGCAGCATCAGATGCCACGAAGAAAGCTGTGTGGCTGAGAAAATTCATCATCGAGCTCACAGTAGCACCGTCTCTCGATGGTCCGATCCTGCTTTACTGCGACAGCATTGGTACCATAGCTCAGACGAAGGAACCCAAAGCACTCCAGCAGACGAAGCATATTTTGCACCGCTTCCATCTGGTCTGGGAGATTGTGGATCGAGATGATGTTGACCTTCAGAAGATCAACGAAAAGAAGAATCTGACTGACCTCTTCACTAAAGTCCTAGCGATAAATAAGTTCGACAATCACAAGTCGAAGATGGTTATTAGATACTGTACCGAGTGACTTTAGGATAAGCGGGAGTTGTTGGAAAATATATCCCAAAAGCCAATCGTCAACCTGTTGACAGTTGAGCAACCTTGTATTGTAATTGATTTGTTAATAAATAAAATATATTTTTGACATTTTCATCATAAGTTTTCATCTTCTAATGAACTTCATTGTTATGATGAAATCCTTAGAACTATTTAGGTTCAATAAAGAGAGGATTTATCGATTAGTCCTTAAAACTATTTATGACCAAATGTTATGCTGTTAATAAGGATGACAGCTTCTATTGAGCATAGGTCGCTGTAGGCTATATGGGTTGGTTGTCCTTTTAACCAAGCAGTGTGGAGACACTGGTATAGCATACTAGTGAGATGTAAGGATACATCATCATGGAACATGACCAACTTCAGAGTATTCTGCTATCGAGAATGTCTCTGATGGGATATAGGTATAAGTATCCCTTAGACCTGAGATCACCTCAGTGACTTGCAAGCAACTCACTGTGCTTTGGTATTGGACTAACTGAATTTCTAATTCAGTGACGGAAGGCTTCTGGGCACAGTCAAGTACTTGAGAAGTTAGAGTGTGATCAAGATGGGATTGACCACTCCAAGAGTTGGAGAAGAATGAGTCGCTGTATTTCAATTTAGCAAAATCTTGACCAGGGTAATCCATCAGATGGATTTGATATTTTGAAATACAATGTGGACAACCTGATCAGAGTTGACACTTAAACTCTGAGGTATCCTATGAGCATTTTGGTCAAGAGGATGAATTATATGGAAACTATATCCGCATGGGTTCTAAGGATGTTGTTATGCACATTCGACCTATCCGACCGTCGGGTATCATTGCTAGATGATCACTTTGATTGGTATAAAAATTTATTTCTGTGCTATCGACTTAGGTTTAGACCTATGAGGTCACACACATTAGAGTTCATGATCCGATCAGATGGTTGATCAATGATTAAGAATCATTCTAGGATTAAACGATCAATACGATTGACATTTAACCTAGTGCAAGTATTGCAGAGGATCGATTAGCAATTTGATTGCTAATTAACTTAATTTGATTAAGTAAATAGGCTGAGATTAAGTTTAATTGAATATAATTTAATTATTTTTAGTTTGGGCTTGATTGGATCAAGTGCAATTGGTTTATTGGATAAGCCAAGTGCAAGAAAAAACTAGTCCTAGTTCAATTAGGACTTGGATCAACCTAATTTCTAATTCGATTAAAAAATTAAATTAGATTTAAATTTAATTTAATCTAATTAAATTAGATTCTTAATTAGATTAAGATCTATTTTAATTGGGTTGATTTGATTTTGATTTTATTTGGTTTGAGAAACCAAATTTGAACAAGTCATAGATTGAACCCTAGTAAGACTAGGATTCCACCTTGGGCCACCTTAGCCCCCCACACCCACTCTTTTTTATTTTATGTGACAAAATCTTCTCTCCCTGGCCTTCATGCATGCCCAAAGCTTTCCACTCTTTCTCTCTTACATGGAATGTGGTTGTGGACCAAGTCAAAGTAGGAATTAGTTTGGATTTTAAATTCTATGAGATAGAATTTTAGGAAACCAAAACTTTTTCCTTATGACACTGATTTTATCCAGATTTTTTCTAGAATTTTTTTGAATTTTATGGCATATATTGTGCACTCTTTGATGGTGGTCCATGGTAGAAAAGGAAGGAGGGGGTGCCCATGAGTTGGGCACTACTTGTCTTGCCCTGTTTGGATTTTTCTTGATTAGGTATTTGACCTAGACAAGGATTCTTTATATCTCTTTATTTAAGATGAATTTCTTCTTAAGATTTTTATGGATTATAGAGAATCGAGAGACATTTGGGGTGTGTAAAAATCAAGGAGAAAGAGTGTTGGGGCATGGAGATATAATAGACACAAAACTAGGTGTCTGGGTGAGAGCAAAGGGAAGAAGAAGAGGGTCTTCTTCTAGGGTTGCTGAGTTCACCTCTTCTCTTCCTCCATATGTGAGTTTTTTGAGAGTGTCTCATATCTAAAACTCCTTCTCCTACTTCTCATCTTTGGAAGAGTTCAAATCAAGAAGAAGGAGGCATCTGATCGACCATCAAAGAAGAATCAGTATAGTACTAGCATACTGTGCTGATTTTCTGGATCAGGATATTTGATCGTAATTTGTGGGCTCATGTGGATGACTCTTTGAGGCAGGATGCATGTGCAGCTCGCAACATCATCCTCAAGCTCAGATTAGCAAAGTTAGAATATCTAACTTACAAGGTAATAGATTTGATCTATTATATTTTACATACATTAGATGTAGTATAGAAACATCTTGATATGATCAACATATAGTTCTTGCTCTTTATATTTTAATTTTTGATTTAATATCATGTAATAATTATGTAATAGGATCTTAGATCTAGAGATTCTCTAATTTTATAAGATGAATTTTGATTTATTTTAGTCTTCTGCTACCTGATCTTGAAAAAGTTTCAAGATCTAATCCTGAAACCCTAGATCTGGTTCCTTCAATCCTAAGGTGTGGGAGCACCGACTTACGCTCAGTCTGTATCTCATATGGAGTTTTATCGATAGACTTGCTCCACACTTTATTCAAAATATAGAAGATAGTTTTTAGAGCATATCTCCAAAAAAAGATTGGCAGACTCACAAAGCCCATCATAGATTGGATCATGTCTAATAAGGTTTGATTTCTCTTTTCAGATATTCTATTATATTATGGTACTCCAAGAAGGGTCCACTGTGAGAGAATCTTATTTTCTTTTAGATATATCAGAAAGTCACTGGTGAGGTATTCACCACCTCGGTTTGATCGAAGAGTCTTAATACTCTTTCTAGTCTATTTTTCTACTTCAGTACAGAATCGTTTGAACATTTCAAATGATTCTGATTTATGCTTTATATGATAGATATACCCATATCTAGATAGATCATCTGTAAATATAATGAAGTAGTAGTATCCTCCTCTGGCACTTATATTCATAGGTCCACATACATCAGTATATATTAGACCTAGGATATCATTGGCTCTTTCACCTTTTTCCTTAAAAGATGACTTAGTCATCTTATCAAGCAGAAAGGCCATGCAGGTTGATAATGATTCACAATCATCTATATCAAAGACACCTTCCTTGATTAACCTATCAATCCTATTCTTGTTCATATGACCAAGCCTATAATGCTGAAGGTAGGATTCACTGACATTGTCTATTTTAGGGTATTTACTGGATGTGTACATTACACCAACAGATCGTGATATTGTGTATATGCCATGTCTTAATTATTCATGCATAGTTGCAGTATCATTCATAATGATATCACAAAAATCATCATTTATTATAAACTTAAAATCAAGTTTGGCCAAAAGACTTACAGAGATGATATTTATCAGAAAGGAGGAATAATAATGACAATCATCTAATATGACACTACTAGCCTCGAAGACAAGCTGCAAAGTTTCTAAGATCAAAATTGAAACAAGACTTCCATCTCTAATATTCAAGAACCACTCATCCTCTCAAAACTTTCTACTTCCCTACGGTCCCTATAACGAATTGCATAATATTAATCAGACTTCCGATATCTAATACCCTGATAGTAGTATCATGAACAAAGAAATTATAAGGAGTTATCATATAAGTATCTTGTGAAGCAACCGTTTGCTTCTTTTTCTGATTCTTAGGCCTGTTTGGATCAAAGGTAGCAACGTAAGGAGGATAATTTTTTTTTCAATGATTCAGTTATTGGATGTATACCTTAAAAGCCAATCTGAAGGAACCAGATCTAGGTTTTCATGGTTAGATCTTGAAACTTTTTCAAGATCAGGTAGCGAAAGATTAAAATAAATCAAAATTTATCTTATAAAATTAGAAAATTCTTAGATCTAAGATCCTATTACATGATTATTACATGGTATTAAATCAGAAATTAAAATATAAAGAGCAAGAACTACATGTTGATCATATCAATATGTTTTAATACTACATTTAATGTATGTAAAATATAATAGATTAGATCTATTACCTTGCAAGTTAGACATTCTAACTTTACTGATCCGAGCTTGAGGATGATGTTGCGAGCCGCACATGCATCCAACCTCTAGGAGTCATCTACACGAGCCCACGAATCACGATCAGAAGTTCTGGTCTAGAAAATTAGCATAGTATACTAGTACTGTGCTAATCCTTCTTCGATGGTTGATCAGATGCCTCCTTCTTCTTGATTTGGACTCTTCTAAAGATAAGAAGTAGGAGAAGGAGTTTTAGATGTGAGACACTCTTAGAAAACTCACAGATGGAAGAAGAAAAGAGGTAAACACAGTAACCCTAGAAGAAGACCCTCTTCTTCTTCTCTTTGCTCTAACCCAGACACTTTGTTTTGTGTCTATTATATCTCCATGCCCCAATACTCTTTCTCTTTAATTTTCACATGCCCCAAAGAACTCTCAATGCTCTATAATCCACAAAAATTTCAAGAAAAAATTCATCTTAAATAAAGTGATATGAAGAATCTTTGTCTACATCAAATACCTAGTCAAGAAAAATCCAAACAAGGCAAGACAAGGGGTGCCCAACTCATGGGCGTCCCCTCTTTCTTTTTCTGTCATGGACTATCAGCAAAGGGTACACAATATATACCATAAAAGTCACAAAAATCTCAAAAAAAAATTGAATAAAATCAGTACCATAAGGAAAGAGTTTTGATTTCCTAAAATTCTATCTCACAGAATTTGAAATCCAAACTAATTCCTACTTTGACTTGGTCCACAACCACATTCCATATAAGAGAGAAAGAGTGGAAAGCTTTAGGCATGCATGAAGGCCTCGGAGAGAAGATTTTGTCACACAAAATAAGAAAGAGTGGGCGTGGGGGGCTAAGGTGGTGCAAGGTGGAATCCTAGTCTTACTAGGGTTCAATCTATGACTTGTTCAAATTTGATTTCTCAAACCAAATCAAACTAAAACCAAATCAATCTAATTAAAATAAATCTTAACCCAATTAAAAATTTAATTTAATCAAATTAAATTAGATTTAAATCTAATTTAATTTTTTAATCGAATTAGAAATTAGGTTGACCCAGGTCCTAATTGGACTAGGACTAGCTTTTCCTTGCACTTGGCTTATCCAATAAACTAATTGGACTTGATCCAATAAAACTCAAACTAAATCTAATTAAATCATATTCAATTAGACTTAATCTCAACCTATTGGCTTAATCAAATTAAATCAATTAACAATCAAATTGCTAATCAATTTTTTTGCAACACTTGCACTAGGTTAAATGTCAATCGTATTGATCATTTAACCCTAGAATGATTCTTAATCATTGATCAACCATCCGATCGGATCATGAACTCTAATGTGTATGACCTCATAGGTTCAAAACTAAGTCGATAGCATAAAAATAAATTTTTATACCAATCTAAGTGACCATCTAGCAATGGTATCCGACGGTCGGATAGATCGAATGTGTAGAACAACATCCTTAGAACCCATACGGATATAGTTTCCATATAATTCATCCTCTTGACCAAAATGCTCATAGGATACTTCAGAGTTCAACTGTTAACTTTGATCAGATTGTCCATATTGTATTTTAAAATATCAAATCCATCTGATGGATTATCCTAGCCAATATTTTGCTAAATTAAAATACTGCGACTCATTCTTCTCCAACTCTTAGAGTGGTCAATCCCATCTTGATCACACTCTGACTTCACAAGTACTTGACTGTGCCCAGAAGCCTTCTGTCACTGAATTAGAAATTTAGTTAGTCCAGTACCAAAGCACAGTGAGTTGCTTGCAAGTCACGAGGCGATCTCAAATCTAAGGGACACTTATACCTATATCCCATCAGAGACATTCTCGACAGCAAAATACTCTGAAGTTGGTCACGTTCAATGACGATGTACCTTTATATCCTATCTGTATGCCATACCAATATCTTCACACTCGATTAAGAGGACAACCAACCCATATGGCCTACAGCGACTTATGCTCGATAGAAGCTGTCGTTCTTATTAACAGCCTATCATTTGGTCGTGAACAGTTTTAAGGACTAATCGATAAATTCTCTCTTTATCAGACCTAAATAGTCCTAAAGATTTTATCACAATAATGGAGTTCATTAGAAGATGAAAACTTATGATGAAAATGCCATGAATATATTTTATTTATTAATAAATTAATTACAATATAAGGTTGCTTAACCGTCAACAGGCTGACGATTGATTTTTGAGACATATTTTCCAACAACTCCCATTTGTCCTAAAGCCACTCGGCACAGTATCTAATACCCATCTTCGACTTGTGGTTGTTGAACTTTTTTATCGCCAGGGCTTTAGTGAAGGGGTCGGTCAGATTCTCTTTTCCATCGATCTTCTGAAGGTCGACGTCACCTCGATCCACGATCTCCCAGACCAGGTGGAAGCGGTGCAAAATGTGCTTCATCCGCTGGTGTGCTTTGGATTCCTTCACCTGAGCTATGGCACCAGTGCTGTCGCAGTGATGTAGGACTAGACCTTCGAGGGAGGGTGCTACTCCGAGCTCGATGATGAATTTTCTCAGCCACACAGCTTCTTTCGTGGCATCCGATGCTGCGATGTACTCCACCTCACAAACAGAATCTGTCACAATATGCTGCTTAAAACTCTTCCAGCAGATGGCTCCACCATTCAGAGTAAAGATATAACCCGACACGCTTCTACTGTCATCATGGTCAGATTGAAAGCTGGAGTCTATGAACCCCATAAGTTTTAGATCTGACTCACCATAAATCAACCATTGATTCTTAGTATTTCTCAAATGCTTAAAGATGGCTTTAACCATTTTTCAGTGATTTTCTCCAGGATCAGATTGGTATCTACTCACTACTCCTAATGAGTATGCCACATCTAGCCTTATACATATCATGACGTACATGATAGATCCCACAGTTGAAGCATATGGGACTCTACTCATATGCTCTCTCTTCAGGAGTTGTCGGACAATCCTTCTTAAAGAGAAAAATTTTATGGCCTATCGGTAGATAGCCCTTCTTGAAATTCTCCATGCTGAACCTCTTTAGCACAGTGTCTATGTATGTGGACTGGGATAACCCAAGCATCCTTTAGATCTATCCCTATAGATCTTCATCCTTAGGATGTAGGATGCTTCACCCAAGTCCTTCAAGGAGAACTGCGATGACAACCAAACTTTTATTCTCTATAGTGCGGGGATGTCATTTTCGATTAAGAGAATGTCATCCACATACAATACAAGAAATACCACAACTGGACTATTTTCCCATTTATAGATGCAGGGCTCTTTTTCATTCTTAACGAAGCCATACGTTTTGATCACCTTATCAAAATGCATGTTCTAACTCCGAGAAGCTTGCTTCAATCTATAAATAGATCTCTGAAGCTTTCACATCTTAGATTCATCTATGGATGTAAACCCCTCAGGTTGTATTATATACACCTCTTCGTTCAGCTCTCCATTCAGAAAAGCTGTCTTTACATCTATTTGCCAGATCTCATAATCCAGATGGGCAGCTATTGCAAGCATTATCCGAATGGATTTGAGCATTGCCATAGGGGAGAACGTCTTGTTATAGTCAACACCATAATGTTGACGATACTCCTTGACAACCAGACAGACTTTATAGGTCTCCACCTTTCTGTCTGCACCCCTCTTCCTTTTGAAGACCCATTTATATCCAATGGATTTAACTCCTTCTGGTGGATCAACCAATATCCATACATCATTGACCTTCATGGACTCCATTTCGGATTTCATGGCTTCAAGCTATTTCTCAGAATTAGATCTCTGCATTGCATCCATATAGGTGATCGGATCCTCATCGTTCTCATCGAGTTCGATGGGATCACTGTCTCAGATCAAGAAATCGTAGTATTTGTCTGGCTGATGCGGTACTCTACCAGATCACCTTAACGGTGTAGATTCATGGGCTTTGGATCTGATCTAATCAAATCCGACTCAGGTTCAGCTATTGGTGTCGGTCTTTCTACCTGTTGAACTTCATCAAGTTCAATCTTAGAGGCAACGGTTCCTTCACCAAGGAACTCATTTTCTAAAAAAGTTATCTTAAGGCTGACGAACACCTTTTGTTCATCAGCATGATAGAAAAAATATCCTTTGCTCTCTTTAGAGTACCCTATGAATGTGTATTTGTCAGATCTAGATCCAAGTTTTATCTGTAACTAACCGTTTGACATAGGTCGGGCACTCCCAGATCCTAAGGTGTGAAAGTGCTGGCTTACATCCTATCCATATCTCATATGGAGTCTTAATTACAGACTTACTTGGAACCCTATTTTACAGATAACAGATCGATTTGAGTGCATATCCCCAGAAGGATATCGGTAAGTTGGCAAAATCCATCATGGATCGGACCATGTCTAACAGAGTCTGATTTTTCCTTTTAGACACACCATTATGCTGCGGTATTCCTAGAGGAGTCCATTGGGAGAGAATCCCATTCTCTCCTAGATATGTGAGAAACTCACCAGAAATGTATTTTTCTCCTCGGTCAGATCGAAGAGTTTTAATACTCTTTTCACTTTATTTTTTTACTTCACTTCGAAATCGTTTGAACATTTCAAATGAATCCGACTTATGTTTCATCAAATAGACATATCCCTATCTGGATAGATCATCCGTTAAAGTGATGAAGTAGAAATATCCACCTCTAGCACTTGTGCTCATGTGCCTGCATACATCAGTATGTACTAGGCCCAAGAGCTCAGTAGCTCTCTCACCTTTTTCAGTAAAAGGTGACTTGATCATTTTACCAAGAAGACAGGACTCACAGGTTGGAAGTGATTCACAATCACTGACTTCGAGGATTTCCTCTTGAGTCAACCTATTTATCCTGTACTTGTTTATATGGCCTAGCCTACAGTACCATAAGTAGATATTTGATACACTATCTAATCTAGGGTGCTTGCCAGTAGAATAGACTACGTTAATAGGTTGTGATAACATATACACACCATTATTCAAATATCCACAAAAAATAGTAACACCATTCATAATGATATTACAAACTTATTTCTTTATTGAAATTTTATAATCATTTTTGGCTAGAAGACCTACAGAAATAATATTTAAAAAGAAACTGGGACAGAAATGACAATCATTAAGAATAATGGTATGGGACTCAAATACAAGTTTCAAGATTTCTAATGCTAGAACTGGAACTGGCCTTCCATCTCCAATGTTCAGAAACCTCTCGTTTTGCTCGAATCTTTTACTGACCTGCAACCCCTGCAACAAATTGCAAATATGGTAAGGGCTATCGGTATCCAATACCCAGTCAGTTATATCACAAATAGAGAAATTGTAAGGAGTTATCATATAAATATCTTGCCCAGCAACAGCTTGCTTCTTTCTCTACTTGTTCAGATCTAGAGAGGCAATGTACTGAGGATAATTCCTCTTCCAGTGTCCCTGCTTCTTGCAAAAGAAGCATTCAGCTTGACTCTTATCAAGCTTGATCTTTCTGATTTGGCCCTGCACTGATGTCCCAGCCTGAACTTGCACCTTCTTCACTTTCTTCTTCTTGTTCTTCTTTCCTTGCTCAAAGAGTCGAGAACCAGAAGACAAACCTCCCACTAAGTTCACCGACTCCTTGTGGAGTTGGTGATCCTTTTCAAAGTTTTGAAGTAAGCCCAGTAACCCGTGGTAGTTTAGTTTAGGCTTTGTCATTCTATAATGAGTGAAGAATGGGGGATAAGACTTGGGCAGCAAGTTCAGTATTGCATCTTTCCTAAGCTGCTAATGCAAAGAAAAGCCGAGCTTGCTCAAATGCTCCATCAGCTCGATCATATACAATACATGATCAGTGACAGAGGCATGATCCCGTATTTTGGTATTGAAGATGGTACAACTAGTCTTGTGCCTTTCCACATCATCGGGTGTGCCAAAGGCATCCTCCAACACTTGAATCATGTCCTTTGGTTGAGCCATCTCAAATCTGTGACTGAACTCGTTGCTCATGGCAGCCAGCATGATGCAGTGCACCGTGATCCGATCACTAAGTCACTTCTACTAAGTGTCTCTGACTGTTCCACGTGCATTGGCAACTGGCTCCTCAGGTGCAGGATCCGTTATCACATATAGGATCTGTTCATGCTCTAGAACTATCTTCAACTTCGGTACCAGCTACCGAAGTTGGATCCCACCAAATTTTTATTGTCCAACAATGATCAGAGCGATAGAAAAGTGGCCATATCTGAAAGAAGAGTATCCTACAAGCCAATCGCAAGTGTGTTACGATGGGACTTTCTTTAAAATTTTTCAACTCATGAAATAATATTTATTATTATTTGAGGTATTGATTCATCATATTAACTGTATCTTATTATGTCTAAGATTATGATGAACCCCAAAGATTAGGATAATAATTTTAGAAGACATGAATTGATCATGCTAGTAAGACCTAAAATCTTAAAATCCTAATATTAAATATTTCTGATCGTAGAAGTATTGAGTCGGGGATCAATATTCCAGATAGACTGGTACATCCTATGTATGCTCAATGGAGAGGGTGGCAGATCTCACTAGCCACTTATGTGAGACACTAATACAAGGATGTGGGTGCTCATTTGAGAAATGAGTCTACTGAATTGACTCGATGAAAGAGAACATCTTATAGAAGCCTTATTTGCATGTCAAAGATGGTTCTCTAAGTGAGAGTTGTGCAAGTGATCCTTAGACCTGAGATCATCATGAATTCTTGTGCACATGAATCCATATTTTGGTTCATACCCAAACATGACATTAAGATATGTATGGGGTGTTCTGGATATGGTGGAGTGTGTATGAAGGTTGTGAGTAGGTCAATATGGAATTGATCACTCCTAGTAAGAGGAGATCGCATCCTGTGTATTCTCAATCCTAGATGACTCAGGAAAGTCTTTTGGCCAAAAGCAGGAAAGAAATTAGAAAGAGTTTCTAATGCTTCTTCATTGGAGTCATCATTGGTTAATTGAGAATCGATATGAATATGTGTTTGAGTTTGACATGATTCTATACTCATGAACATATTCAGGATGCAAGGATGATCGAAGGATTGAATTGCGCAATAATTTACCACTGAAGGGTATATTTGGTATTTTTATTAAATTTTACATCTTTTGGGTAGTCATGATACATTGTTAGATATCAATCTTGACTTGTAAATTTTTGATCAAATTAAAGAGTTTAATTCGATCGTCAATTAGAAAGGATTCTAATTGTTGAACTCGAGTTAGCTCGATTGGACCTAAATCGATTAGATTGAAATCTAATCAAATTTGGTCAACTTATATCCAGACCTACTGCCAGCTAGATGTGGAACCCAATGGGTCACACATATATAGAAATTGGCCAAGGACCCTTTTGAAAAAGGTTGATTGAAATTTTAGATTCAATCAGGGTTCCGATAAGCATGCTAGCATGTGTGAAAATTCTTGCTCCTTTGAAGACCAATTTGGTCCCATCCCTTGCTAATTAGCTAGCCCAACTTGGTAGACATTTGGATCAGGTCATGATACCTGGAAGTAGTCCAAATTGAGGCACCACATCCCATGTTAACACCAATTATGAGGAGTCCAAGTTGTGGTGGACTCTTGGTGCAAAATAGGTTCTACGTACAAGTATTGGCATGGGAAGAAGAAAAAATTTTATTTTTTATTGGATTAAAATATATGTGATAGCTCACATCACTTTCCATCCTCTGATGCACAACTTAAAGTATGAGATATTTTTTTTCTAAAATTTTTGTGAAAGAAAAAAAATTAGAAAAAGAAGGATGTCTCGCGTGTGTGCGCACAAGCATCGCATCTCTCCATGATTTGGAGAGTCCTTCTCCCTATCAAATGTTTTTAGATTGAAACAATTTTGAGTGATAATGTTCTACATTTGATAATATATATTTTTTAATTTTTTTAGAATTTTTTCAGACTTAATTGGATGCCAAATGGATGCTATAATTTGGTCCTGATGCCTGCACACGCGTTGATCTGCACTTGTGTGAAGAGGTGCAAGGATAGCATCCTTCCATGAGAATTTTATCACTATTTTTAATTTTTTGGAATCTATATTAAATTCTCAATCCACATGGATTTTTGAGGATTTTTTTAATTTGAGAAGGGATGTGAAAACATCCCTTCTTTGGTTGCACGTGCGCAGACCAGGGTGCTGATCGATGTATCATGGATAAGAGTCCTTCTGCTTGAAGGAACTCTTATCTTTGATAATCAGATCAGATATGCCTTTTGAATAAGGCATATTCCTCTCTTTTGGCATCCCTCTGGTGGCTATAAATAGGCTGGGGTGCTA
The DNA here is from genome assembly GCF_000442705.2 of Elaeis guineensis. Taxonomy (NCBI): domain Eukaryota; kingdom Viridiplantae; phylum Streptophyta; class Magnoliopsida; order Arecales; family Arecaceae; genus Elaeis; species Elaeis guineensis. The sequence continues at coordinate 40,853,945 of NC_025997.2, forward strand.
GGTATCCGATGAATCTAAGAGGGGTTTCCAATTTCTCTCCAGTTGCTCTCCTTTCTTTCTTACAACCTATCTCAGTTTTAGGACAAGGCTTTGGGATTTAAGACAAAGCCTTATCTGGTCCTAACAAGGGTTGTAAGGGTCCTAAAGAAGGAGAATCAGAAGTTCAGAGGAGGTTCTAAGAGGGTGAGGTCAGGTTCTTAAAGAAACTTGACCAGTACGAAGCTAGTCGAGTTCTAGGTGCTAGAACTCTTGAAGCAAGGTAAAGAAAGGGCGTTGTCTTTGGTTCAATTTTCATGTGGATCATCATTGGAGGGTGAACACTTAGATGCCTTATAAAAATTGAGATTAGTACTATAGATATTCTTCTTATCTTAATTTATATTTATTATGCTTTGATTATTATAGTCAAGAGTTTCTGGGCATTAGGGCTTCCAGTGCATTGGGTATTTTGAATGAAAATTTTAAACACCTAACCCTTCCGCTGTGCCATCAGAACCCAATAGTAGTATCAGAGCCTATCTTGATTTATGTAATCAAAAATGAAATTATTATCTTGTTTGTGATCAAGCATGAGTTTTTGGTTTGGTTCAAGTCGGGTCAAGGGTTGAACCCGATTGAACATCCAAACCCTTGCATGTCTTAGAGATATATTTTAAATATAAAATGCATGATGTATGTATAGAATTTTCTTAATAGCTTAGTACTCTAATTGAAATTCATCACCAGATCATCCAATTATAAGAGCAAGTAGGATTCAGAGACCCTCTCTTCCTATTCAATAGGGTACTCTTATGGTGTGTAGGGGTGCCACCGTGATGTTTCAAGAAGAAGAACCGCAAAAAAAAGAGTTTTATATTCATGCATATTATTAGAACTTCATGCATATATGATATGCTTGAGATGTTTAGTTATAATCATATTATATGATTCTGCTTCTATATCTTAGAGATATAATAAGATGCCATGATTAGTTGTTATGATTATTAAGATACAACTATTATAGTGCATCATTGTGACTGATTGAATTAGGATGTGTTTGAGACCATTAAAGCCCTCGTAAAAATCATATTAAGTCATAGTGTTGTGAACCAGAAGCTGATCTATTTTTTTGAATCGATTAATTAATTGATGTCTAAAGAGTGTTTCAAGTGCGGTGGTTATTTAATTGGTTCCGTTGCTAGCCTGATCAATTTTATTGGTGTCTAAGAAAAGTAATAGAGGGATTTCCATCAATCTTAACACTTTTTTGATCAATTGGATTAGTTCGAATCTTGAATAAAGGTAGCTTAGTATTTTAAACACTACTAAGGGCCTTCCTTCATGCTAAGTTAATGTTACATCATGAACTATGGCTAGTTTATTGTGTTACCATAAGGCTTGTCATAAGGATTGATATAACATGATCCTGGTGCATAAAAGATGCTTATGATAATTTTGGATATATTGCTTTGTTGTGCTAACATAAGGACAGTTATATTTAATTTTCACTGTATTGAAATGAAGGGTCTTACTTAACTAAAATATTATAGCTTGTTGTGTTAATACAAGGCTAATAATATTTTAGAGGTCAAGATAAAATATTGAGAATTGCATGAGATGTAATTGGAAAGAGTTTTCTACCTATGAACTCATAAGAATTTGTTGTGTTAACACAAGATCATTATGAGGAATTAGGATCTCAATCCCACTAAGATAAATATAAAATATATCTCATTTACCATAGGAGAGGGCTATAGTATCTGATAAAATAGTAAGAGACATAACTAGTTTTAAAAGTCCTCATCTAGTTATGCATGTCAAACATGAGTAGTCTGCTTATACTATTATTTTTATATAAATTTAAGTCTACATTATGGCTTCTTTATTTTTACCCCGTGATATCATAGATAAAACTATGTTGATCGATACAACTATGTGGATTGGTTGAGAAACTAACAACTTAGGTTTATATTGGAAAAGAACTCTGATGTTCTGGATATTTCTGACCCTAAATTGGTCAGTAATAATGAGAAGATAATGATGTCCGTATGGATATTATTTGTGATAAATTTAAAAATTAAGAGTATAATGCAAGAATAATCTTGTAAGATTGAAGTAGGGTGCAAGTGTAACACCAAAAGGTGTGTATATGATATAGATCTATTTTTTATTGAGTGATTCAGACTCTGATATTTGGATATTAGATACCACCAGTGGATCATACTTTTGTAGTTCGTTACTGCAACTAAAGAATATCAAAGATCTGAAAAGAGGTAACCTCCAGCTTTATGGTGCAAGTGGAGAGTCCATTAGCACAGAGGCTGTGGAAACCTGTATGCTTGATTTATCTTCAGATAAAATGTTAGAATTAAAAGACTGTTATTACATGCCAAAGGTCATTAGAAATATTATTTCTATACCTTTGTTATTAAAACAAGGTTATGAAATAAAGCTAATAAAAAATGGATGCTCCATTTTTTTTTTCTAATGAATTTTATGACAGTGGTTATATTGATAACAATCTTTTAATTTTTATAGTCAATAAAAATATTTTTTATATTAAAAGAAATATGAAAAGAAAGAGAGAAAATGTGAATATCACATATCTCTGGTATTGTTGTCTTGGTCATATTAGTGAGTCAAGGATAAACAACTTATACAAAGAAGAATTCTTTGACCCAAATGATTATGAATCATTGGGAACTTATAAATCTTGTCTCATGGGTAAGATGACCAAGACTCTATTTTCTGGATATAGAGAGAGGATAAGTGAGTTGTTAGCTCTAGAACATATAGATATATATAGACCGATAACAACTCAGGCCAAAAGAAGATACTCCTATCTTTATAGATGATTTATTAAGGTTCATGTTGGGTATAAAATACCCATAGCCGAAACCGCCAGCGGAATCGACGACGGAACAGAACAGCTCCGCCCGGACTCCTACGGGAGCCGGGCTCCACCACCGGCATCGACAGCAGCTCAGCTCCGCCCGGACTCCTACGGGAGCCGGGCTCCGCCTTCGACTTCGAGCAGCTCAGCTCCGCCCGGACTCCTACGGGAGCCGGGCTCCGCCTTCGATATCGACAGCAGCTCAGCTCCGCCCGGACTCCTACGGGAGCCGAGCTCCACCACCGGCATCGACAACAGCTCAGCTCCGCCCGGACTCCTACAGGAGCCGGGCTCCGCCTTCGACTTCGAGCAGCTCAGCTCCGCCCGGACTCCTACGGGAGCCGGGCTCCGCCTTCGACTTCGAGCAGCTCAGCTCCGCTCGGACTCCTACGGGAGCCGGGCTCCGCCTTCGACTTCGAGCAGCTCAGCTCCGCCCGGACTCCTACGGGAGCCGGGCTCCGCCTTCGATATTGACAGCAGCTCAGCTCCGCCCGAACTCCTACGGGAGCCGGGCTCCACCACCAGCATCGACAGCAGCTCAGCTCCGTCCGGACTCCTACAGGAGCCGGGCTCCGCCTTCGACTTCGAGCAGCTCAGCTCCGCCTGGACTCCTACGGGAGCCGGGCTTCGCCTTCGACTTCGAGCAGCTCGGCTCAGCCCGGACTCCTACGGGAGCCGGGCTCCGCCTTCGATATCAACAGCAGCTCAGCTCCGCCCGGACTCCTACGGGAGCCGGGCTCCGCCCTCAGTATTAGCTGCTGGTAAGCTCCGTCCGGACTCCTACGGGAGCCGGACTTCATCTTTAACTTTGATTGCAGAATGCTCCGCCTGGACTCCTACGGGAGCCGGGTTCCGCTTTCGGTATCCACTGCAGGTAAGCTCCGTCTGGACTCCTACGGGAGCCGGACTCCACCTACGACCCCAACCGAAAGGAGGACCCTTCCCGGACTTCTATAGAGGTCGGACTCCGACCGCTGCCGAGCCTCGATCAACAGATCTGCACCCCTTGGCAGATCACAATAACAACCATGATCCTGTTCCACTTCCTGTAGCGGATTCCACGTGGCTTTATTACTCTCTGACAGGCTGTGTCAACGGCCACGATTCTGCTCCGCTCCCTGCGGCAGGTGCTGCACGATCCCACTACTCGCTGACAACTAGCGGCAACGGACGCCGCTCCACTACCTGCAACAGGCCCTACGTGGCAGGCTATGACAATAGCCACGGGTCTACCCCACTACCTTTCGCAATAAATTTCCCTGACCATGGGCGGCCCACTACCAGACGGTTACAAACGTCGCCATCAATCCGTTGCCTCCTCCGCCTATAAAAGAGGGACCAGATACGTTATTCTTTAAGCTCATCTCTTATCCCAAAACTCTGCTAAATTCTCCGTTCGAGCACTCCATTCTTGTTGAGGCAGAGAACTGACTTGAGCGTCGGAGGGTCTTGCCGGAGCAACCCCACCTCCGGTTTAGACTTCCCTTGCAGGTCCCGATGGCGACCGCGGCTTCCCCGACTCCAGCTTCTCCGGCGCAAGCAGATTTTTGCACCAACAGGATTGGCGCTAGAGGAAGGGCGTGTGTCTTCGCAGCACCCTTGTTCTTGAAGGAGCGCTCAACGGGTCCGCTTCCGGCCATTTTTTCCGGCACCCAATCCTCCTTCCCTCATCTGAATGCCCTCTCACGAGGTCTCTGCACAATTACCTCCGACTATGGTCACCGATAAAGGGTGGCCGGATGGCCGGTCTCCGCCGGATTTCGTCAACGTCATCTCGGGGGAATCCTGACGGGGGGCAATCAGCACACCAGCCGTGTCCCTCAAGCGACAAAAAGTTGAAGAGCTCATAGCCTTCACTGAAGAAGACGCCCAGGGAGTCCAATTCCCTCATAACGATGCGGTCGTGGTTTCCTTGAACATAACAAATTACGACGTCCGTCGCATTCTCGTCGACAACGGGAGTTCGGCCGACATCTTGTTCTACAATGCCTTTTCAAGAATGGCCACTCTTGGCGATCATCTAAGGCCGATTTGCTCCCCCTTAATAGGATTTACCGGTGACGCCGTTCTGACGGAAGGAATGATAGCTCTAACTGTGACCACGGGTCAGCATCCGAAGCAGTCCAGAGCTCTAGTAAATTTCCTGGTGGTAAAGGCGCCATCTGCCTACAATGCAATCCTTGGCCGGCCCAGCCTCAATGCCCTCAGAGCTGTTGTTTCAACCTACCATTTGAAATTGAAGTTCCCCACCAGCCAGGGGATCGGAGAAGTCCGGGGAGACCAAGCATTGGCCAGGCATTGCTACAACATTGCCTTGCAAAGAAGCGATCAAGCGGACCTCTGTTCGGTCGACAGATTGGATGCGCGCGATGACCTCACTGAAGAGAGGGGCAGTCCAATCGAAGACTTAATACCAATTCCTTTGAACGATGGGAATGCGGAGCATGTGGTGTTAATTGGTTCCAACCTGGAGGAGGAGGTGTGGACGCGTCTTGTGGATTTCCTCCGAAGGAATGCGGACGTTTTCGCATGGGTCCCGACGGATATGCCGGGGATCGACACAGAGGTCATGGAACATCATCTGACGGTCGACCCTAAGCATCGACCGACAAAAGAAAAAATTCGTAGTCATGCCTCGGAGAGGCAGAAGGCGATAGCCGAGGAAGTGGATAAGCTTCTCAAGGTCGGATTTATCAAGGAAGTCAATTATCCTGAGTGGATCTCCAATGTTGTTTTGGTCAAGAAAGCAAACGGCAAGTGAAGGATGTGTATCGACTTCAAAAAGCTGAATAAGGCTTGCCCAAAAGACAGCTACCCCCTTCCCAGGATCGACCAACTGGTGGACGCCACCTCGGGCTATGAGCTCCTCACTTTTATGGATGCATTCTCCGGCTATAACCAGATTAGAATGGCATCGGAAGATGAAGAAAAGACAGCTTTCATCACTAATCGCGGCCTTTACTGCTACAGGGTCATGCCGTTCGGCCTCAAGAACGCGGGCGCCACCTATCAACCACTGGTGAACAAAATCTTCAAAGAGCAGATCGGCCGAAACATGGAGGTTTACGTAGACGATATGCTTGTAAAAAGCAGATCTTTCGAAGATCATGTCGCCGACCTCGAGGAAACTTTTGGCACTCTTCGAAAATACAGGATGAAGCTGAACCCGACCAAATGCGCCTTTGGGGTAACCTCAGAAAAGTTCCTGGGCTTCATGGTATCGGGGCGCGGGATTGAGGCCAATCCAGAGAAAATTCACGCCATCCAAGAGATGATCGCCCCAAGGTCGATCAAGGAGGTCCAGTGCCTCACGGGAAGGATTGCAGCTCTTAATCGCTTTGTCGCGAGGTCGGCCGAACGATGTTTGCCCTTCTTCCAAACCCTCAAGCAGCCGAAGAACTTCTGTTGGACCCCTGAATGCCAACAGGCATTCGAAGAATTAAAAGGCTACCTTAGCTCACCTCCACTGCTGGCGAAGCCCGAACCTGGGGAGGAATTATTTTTGTACCTGGCAGTCTCTCCCACAGCCCTCGCAGCGGTCCTTGTCAAAGAAGAAATGAAAGCCCAGCGGCCGGTCTACTACATTAGCCGTGCGCTGAGGGATGCCGAGACCAGGTATACTAAATTAGAAAAACTGACCTACGCCTTGTTGATTGCAGCTCGGAGACTCTGACCTTACTTTCAAGGGCACACGGTGACACTACTCACCGATCAACCGATCAAGGCGGTTTTGCACCGAGCTGATACCTCTGGAAGAATGACAAAATGGACAATCGAGCTCACAGAATTCGACATCAACTACAAACCTAGACCAGCAATAAAGGCCCAAATATTGGCAGATTTCATAGTAGAATGCACCATCCCCGAGGAGGCCGAACCTGAGCAAAGCAAAGTTGACGACTTGAAGGCTCGACCGAACTCCCCCAACGAAGAAGCCAGCCCCTCCGATTGCTTTTGGACCCTCCATGTGGACGGATCTTCCAACATGGCAGGTGCAGGTACGGAACTAATCTTGGTTAGTCTGGAGGGAGTCGTCGTGGAGTACGCTCTGCGTTTCGAGTTCCCCGCAACGAACAATGGAGCGAAATATGAAGCTCTGATCGCAGGATTAAGGGTCGCCAAAGAGCTTGGAATAGGTCGACTCCGGGTGCACAGCGACTCCCAACTTGTGGTGGGGCAAGTCAGCGGAAGCTATGAAGCACGGGAGGACAGTATGGCCAAATATCTTGAGAAAGTGAAGGAGTTCACCCCTGCCTTTGGCAGTTTCGACATCAGACAAATTCTAAGGTCGGAGAATACCAGAGCCGATCTTCTCTCCAAACTGGCGACATCGGCTCCGGCCGAATTGCCCAAAGGTGTCCTCTTTGAAGTTTTAAAACATCTGAGTACGGAAGAACCGCGGCCCGTAATGGAGATCGACCACGAGCCCAGCTGGGTCGACCCACTGACAACCTATCTTAAAGATGGGATCCTCCCCCAGGATGCGAAAGAAGCCCGGAAGCTCCGAAATCAAGCCTCCCGGTACATCCTTTATGAGGGCAAATTATACAAAAGATCATACTCCTTGCCCCTCTTAAGGTGTCTCCGGCCCTCAGAAGCTGACTACGCTCTATGGGAAGTACACGAGGGAGCTTGCGGAAACCATTTGGGTGCCAGATCTTTATCCCACAAGCTACTCCGTCAAGGGTATTACTGGCCAACAATGCATCATGATTCGATCGAATATGTCAAGAAATGTGATCGATGCCAGAGATACGCCAACGTCCAGAGACAACCCGCCACCGAGCTCACACCCTTGAGTGTCCCATGGCCTTTTGCATAGTGGGGGATGGACATTCTAGGCCCCTTTCCCATGGCGTCTGATCAAAGGAAGTTTCTCCTTGTAGCGATCGACTACTTCACCAAATGGGTTGAGGCCGAGCCACTAGCAAAAATCACAGAAGCGAAAGTGCAGGATTTCATCTGGAAATCAATCGTATGCAGGTTCGGTTTGCCTAGAACGCTAATCACTGATAATGGACGGCAATTCGCAGGAGCCAGATTCATTGAATTCTGTGAAGATCTAAACATCTCCCACAACTTCACATCAGTGGCCCATCCTCAGGCAAACGGCGAAGCTGAGGTAACTAACAGAACCCTTTTGCAGGGAATTAAGACAAGGCTTGAAAGAGCGAAGGAAACTTGGGCGGACGAGCTTTATCATGTACTATGGGCGTACCGAACTACCCAGAGGTTGCCTACAGGGGAGACTCCCTTTGCTTTAGCCTTTGGAACGGAAGCCGTCATTCCGATCGAGCTTAAACTCCCGTCGGCACGAGTCGTGGCATTCGACGAATCCCAAAACGCACAAAGTCTCAAAGCCAACCTCGACCTGCTGGAAGAAAGGCGGGAGATTGCTCAGGTTCGAATGGCAGCCTATAGACAGAAAGTTGCCCGATATTACAACGCCCGGGTCAAGAACAAGGCATTTAAAGCAGGAGATCTAGTGCTCCGACGAGCTGCTGTCTCGCAACCACAGGGCCAGGGGAAACTCGCCCCAAACTGGGAGGGACCTTACGAGGTCAAGGAGGTAGTTCGGCCCGAAACTTATTATCTTAAAGAGCTCGGAGGAGCCGACCTCCCGCGATCATGGAACTCAGAGAACTTACGGATGTACTACCAGTAATTTCGTCCTAATCAAAAAATGCGTGCCCATATGTCTTGGGACAATTCAAGCAAGCTGTATCAAAAACAAGAGGGCAACCTCTTAAAGTCGAAGGCCCGGTTCTTTTAGACCGGATGGGGGGAGAGGCCTTACAACGCCCATATGTGCCCCCACAGCCCTGTTAGGGACAGGAGGAGAACCTCGCCCTAACTTGAGCAAAGTTAAAGGCCCGGTTCTTTTAGACCGGATGGGGGGAGAGGCCTTACAACGCCCATATGTGCCCCCACAGCCCTGTTAGGGACAGGAGGAGAACCTCGTCCTAACTTGAGCAAAGTCAAAGGCCCGGTTCTTTTAGACCGGATGGGGGGAGAGGCCTTACAACGCCCATATGTGCCCCCACAGCCCTGTTAGGGACAGGAGGAGAACCTCGCCCTAACTTGAGCAAAGTCAAAGGCCCGGTTCTTTTAGACCGGATGGGGGGAGAGGCCTCGCAACGCCCATATGTGCCCCCACAGCCCCGTTAGGGACAGGAGGAGAACCTCGCCCTGACTTGAGCAAACCCGAAAACCCGGTTCTTCTAGACCGAATGGGGGAGAGACCCCACAGCACCCTAAAGCGCCCCCGCAAGCTAGGCTAATAACGCGAGGAGGACCTCACGCCGGCCCGAGCAAAATGAAAGGCCCAGACTCCTACGGGAGCCGGGTCCCAGCGATAAAGAAGACTTCACCTGGACTCATACGGGAGCCGGGTTCCGCTCTCAGTATCAGCCGCTGGTAAGCTCCGTCCGGACTCCTACGGGAGCCGGACTTCATCTTTAACTTTGATCGCAGAGGACCCCGTTCGGATTCCTACGGGAGCCGGGGAATGCCTCCAACATCAGCTGCAGAACAGCTCCGAGGGAAACGAAAGGCCCCACCCGGACTCCTAAGGGAGCCGGGTTCCAACGACAAAAAAGATTTCACCCAGACTCCTACAGGAGCCGGGCTCCATCGATGACATCAGCTACGGGACAACCCCGCCCGGACTTCTACGGAAGCCGGACTTTGCCTAGGACTTTGGTTGCAGGAAAATGAAAGCTTTGCCCTGGCCCCTACGAGAACCAAGCTACTCCAACTTCAGGAGGACTTCTCCGCTCGGACTCCCAAGGGAGCCGGACTCAGCTCCGACTTCGACAGAGAAGAAACCCAAGCAAAAAGGAAAGCAAACAATGCCCGAAGGCAACGAAAGCCTGGACCCCCAAATTCAAGCCCCAGGGGGGACTTCGGGCCCGAAGGGCCCCAAGCGAGCCTGCAGCCATCAACGGAATCACAATTGGGTATCTTCGAACGGCGTAAGAACTGAAAAAGTAGCTCGGCAAACGATAACCCCACATGAACTGAAGAGGCCACCGACGACCTTGGGACGACGTGACACAGACGAAGAGAAGGAAAGGAAAATGAAGAAGTTCGACAGATAACTATTTAACGCGAGATGCAGACGAGGTACCAAAATCTCTTTTTCATTTAACAAGAGTATACGTTACAGGACCCGGTGGGTCAGGAAAAAAAAAAAAAAAAGAGAGAGAGAAAAAGAAGATACACGTCATTACAAGTCTCGCAAGCACGGTTCGGGCAGGATGAATCGGGGGCCGCTACGAACTCCTTTCTCCGTCTCTATCCTTCTTAGCTGCGTTCTCCAGTGCGTGTAACAGCTCTCGCCCCATCTCGCCTCATTCTGTTTTCGAAGTCCCAACCCTAGTGGGAAAGGGGTGGGATAGATCTCCGGAGACGGTAAGGGCAACGGCGGCAGTAGCGAAGACCTGTTTCAAGAAGAACCGGAGTCACCTCGGAAGCGATAGCGACGCCAGAGATGTGCCTCATCTCCGAATGCCCCACAACAGCCGCCACCCAAATTGCTCCGGCAAGGTCGGCATGTGCTACTTCCACCGTCCCCGCAACAAGTTCCACTGCCTCGCCATCGATGCCGACCGCCTCCGGTCCCTCGGCCCCGACGACGTCAAGGATCCCGTCATGGCTTATGACGGCAGCTCTGCCCTCTTGATCGGTATCACCCCGCCTTACTATTTCAAAATTCGCAGGCAGAACAACTTCACCGACAGCCCCCGTTACTAAACCCCTATTGTTGAAGGAATTCTTCCTCGGGCCCCCTTTAAAACGACGGAGATTCTCACCAGCCGCCATTCTCCTCCTCACCTTCCTCCAAGCCCTAAAAATCCCCTCAAGAACAGCCTCCAGAGTAGAGGACATGGTGTGGAAACCCTCAGAGAAGAATTGGGGGGCTAAAGGAGGCAAGGACTGGTGCGAGGGAGGCAAGACTCTCAGGGGAAAGAAAAGCGCCAGGATGAGGCCATGAAAGGACTGAGGGGTTTAAATAGCAGACGGATCCTGGCGCAGTTATGGCGGCGTGTATTCCTGGGCCAGCTGGTGTGTGCCACGTGTCACGCTTATCCGCTTCATTGCTATCGAGGGTTGACCGCTCGCAAATTCCCGTGGCACGGCGCTTGGGATCGCGCTTCAACGGGGGTTCCGAGAAGACTCTTTAGGTCACCTTCACCAAAAAGCGGGCTCTGACGTACGCACATTAAGTGCCAAAATATCTGGAGGCGGCAGTGCGCAGGATTCGAAGGGACGGTTTCGGCTGCACCCATCTCTCTCTCTCTGTACTTCCTTCATCTGAAATTCAAACTCAGAAGTAGGGGGACTAGTGTTGGGTATAAAATACCCATAGCCGAAACCCCCAGCGGAATCGACGACGGAACAGAACAGCTCCGCCCGGACTCCTACGGGAGCCGGGCTCCACCACCGGCATCGACAGTAGCTCAGCTCCGCCCGGACTCCTACGGGAGCCGGGCTCTGCCTTCGACTTCGAGCAGCTCAGCTCCGCCCGGACTCCTATGGGAGCCGAGCTCCGCCTTCGACTTCGAGCAGCTCAGCTCCGCCCGGACTCCTACGGGAGCCAGGCTCCGCCTTCGATATCGACAGCAGCTCAGCTCCGCCTGGACTCCTACGGGAGTCGGGCTCCACCACCCACATCGACAGCAGCTCAGCTCCGCCCGGACTCCTACAAGAGCCGGGCTCCGCCTTCGACTTCGAGCAGCTCAGCTCCGCCCGGACTCCTACGGTAGCCGGGCTCCGCCTTCGACTTCGAGCAGCTCAGCTCCACCCGGACTCCTACGGGAGCCGGGCTCCGCCTTCGACTTCGAGCAGCTCAGCTCCGCCCGGACTCCTACGGGAGCCGGGCTCCGCCTTCGATATCGACAGCAGCTCAGCTCCGCCCGGACTCCTACGGGAGCCGGGCTCCACCACCGGCATCGACAGTAGCTCAGCTCCGCCCGGACTCCTACAGGAGCCGGGCTCCGCCTTCAACTTCGAGCAGCTCAGCTCTGCCCGGACTCCTACGGGAGCCGGGCTCCGCCTTCGACTTCGAGCAGCTCGGCTCTGCCCGGGCTCCTACGGGAGCCGGGCTCCACCTTCGATATCAACAGCAGCTTAGCTCCGCCCGGACTCCTATGGGAGTCGGGCTCCGCCCTCAGTATCAGCTGCTGGTAAGCTCCGTCCGGACTCCTACGGGAGCCGGACTTCATCTTTAACTTTGATTGCAGAATGCTCCGCCCGGACTCCTACGGGAGCCGGGTTTCGCTTTCGGTATCCACTGCAGGTAAGCTCCGTCCGGACTCCTACGGGAGTCGGACTCCACCTACGACCCCAACCGAAAGGAGGACCCTTTTCGGACTTCTACAGAGGTCGGACTCTGATCGCTGCCGAGCCTCGATCAACAGATCTGCGCCCCTTGGCAGATCACAATAACAACCATGATCCTGTTCCACTTCCTGTAGCGGATTCCGTACGGCTCCATTACTCTCTGACAGGCTGTGTCAACGGCCACGATTCTGCTCCACTCCCTGCGGCAGGTGCTGCACGATCCCACTACTCGCTGACAACTAGCGGCAATGGACGCCGCTCCACTACCTGCAACAGGCCCTACGTGGCAGGCTATGACAATAGCCACGGGTCTACCACATTACCTTTCGCAATAAATTCCCCTGACCATGGGCGGCCCACTACCAGACGGTTACAAACATCGCCATCAATCCGTTGCCTCCTCCGCCTATAAAAGAGGGACCAGATACGTTATTCTTTAAGCTCATCTCTTATCCCAAAACTCTGCTAAATTCTTCGTTCGAGCACTCCATTCTTGTTGAGGCAGAGAACTGACTTGAGCATCGGAGGGTCTTGCCGGAGCAACCCCACCTCCGGTTTAGACTTTCCTTGCAGGTCCCGGCGGCGACCGCGGCTTCCCTGACTCCAGTTTCTCCGGCGCAAGCAGATTTTTGCACCAACAGTTCAGATAAGTGTATCTTATGAAACATAAATTTGAAGCCTTTGATAAGTTCAAGGAGTACCAAGGTATGGTCGAGAAATAAACTGAAAAAAGTATCAAGCTTCTTCGATCTGATCGAGGAGGAAAATACTTATCCATTGAATTTTTTGATCATCTTAAAAGTAAAGGTATTCTCTCTGAATGGACCCCTCCTAATACGCCTCAGTTAAATGGTGTAGCAGAAAAGAAAAATCGTACTATGATGGATATGATGCGGTTCATGATATGCTTCATTGATCTCCCAATATCTTTCTAGGGATAATGACCTAGAGACTGCCACATATATATTAAACAGAATGCCTTCAAAGTCTGTTGTAAGCACTCCATATGAGATATGAAATGGAAGGAAGCCTAATCTTAAATATCTTAAGACTTAGGGCTATCCTACTTATATCAAAAATATTTTTTGGATATAAGCTTAGTGCTAGATCAGACAAGTGTAGGTTTGTAGAGTATCTTAAAAAAATTAATTGATATTATTTCTATCATCCTACTGAACAAAAGATATTTGTTAGTAGGCACGCTACTTTCTTGAAACATGAATTTATCCAAGAAGAAGGCAGTGGGAGGAATATTGAATTTATGAAAGTTCATGATCTACAAACCGATCTAGAAATATCAGTGGTTGGACCATAAGAAGATCCTCAATCAAAAGTATCCAAGGATGAGGTATATCTACTATACACACCTCTTCTCCGAAGGTCAAATAGAGTGCGTCAAGCATCTCTGAGATATAATTTTATTATTGAGAATAACAATTCTATCAACATCATTCAGGATATTGATCCACTGACCTATTCGGAAGCAGTCATGAGTAAGGACTCAGATAGATAGCTGGAAGCTATGAAATCTGATATGGACTTGATGAATACTAACCAAGTGTAGACCTTGGTTGATGCACCTAAGGGTGCGACCCCAATAGGGTGCAAGTGAGTCTTCAAAAGGAAGATCGGAGTAGATAGCCAAAGAAAATCTACAAAGCTAGGTTAGTGGTGAAGGGTTTCAGTCAAAGGCAAGGAATTGACTATGATAAAACCTTCTCACTAGTGGCTATGCTCAAATCCATCCGAATTTTGCTTGCTATAGCAACATACTACGATTATGAAATCTGACAGATGGATGTCAAGATTGATTTTCAATAGTAATCTAGAGGAAGAAGTCTATATGTTTCAGCCAAAGAGATTTGTCTCAAGTGGAAGAGCAAATCAAGTATGCAGGCTAATGAGATCCATCTATGGATCGAAGCAGATTTTGAGGAGCTGGAACATCTAATTTGATATGACAGTCAAAGAGTTTGGCTTTATCAAAAATATGGATGAACCATGTGTATATAAGAAAACAAGTGGGAGTGTTATTGTCTTCTTGGTTCTATATATCGGTGACATACTGCTCATTGGGAATGATATCCCAATGATGCAATCAGTCAAGACTTGGCTATCAAATAAGTTTTTCATAAAAGATTAGAGTGAAGCATTTTATATACTGGGTATAAAGATCTATAAAGATAGATCTAAAAGGATGTTAGGCTTATCCCAGTCACGGTATATAGACCTCATATTAAAGAGATTTAATATGGAGGCAAGTAAGAAAGGTTACTTGTCTGTAAGTTATGGTATACATCTCTCTAAGAAAATGTATCCTAAGACATCAGAAGAGAGGAAAAGGATGAATAAAATTTCTTATGCTTCGGCTGTGGGATCAATTATGTATGCCATGCTATGTACCAAGCCTGATGTAGCTTATGCTTTGGACATAGCTAGTAGATTTCAGACTGATCTAAGGAAAGATCATTGAAAAGCAGATGATAGCAAGTCAATATCAGGGTATGTGTTTATCCTAATTGATGGGGCAGTGAGTTAGAAGAGTTTCAAACATCAGATAGTAGTTGACTTAACTACTGAGCCAGAGTATGTTGCTGCTAGTGAAGCCATTAAGGAAGCTGTCTGGATGAAAAAACTCATCATGGATTTAAGAGTCATTCTTAAGATTGAAGGACCGGTGTCACTCTATAGTGATAACACTGGGGCCATTATTCAAAATAAGGAACCTAAGTCTCATTATAGATCCAAGCACATCCTCAGACATTTCTATCTCGTTAAAGATAAGATGTTATCTTTGAACGAGTAGACAGAAAGAACAATATAGCAGATCTATTCACTAAGGCCATACCATAGCAGCTATACGATCGCCATCTTGATTATATGAGATACAAAGGTGATTGGCTTTAGTGCAAGTGAGAGATTGAAAGAAGAGTGCCCTATAAGCCAATCGCAAGTGTGTTGCGATGGGACTTAAAATTTTTCAACTTATGAAATGATATTTATTATTATTTGAGATATTGATTCATCATATTAGCTGCATCTTATTATGTCTAAGATTATGATAAACCCTAAAGATTAGGATAATGATTTTAGGAGACATGAATTGATCATGCTAGTAAGATCTAAAATTCTAAAATCTTAATATTAAATATTTCTGATTGTAGGAGCATTGAGTCAGAGATCAATATTTCAGATAGATTGGTACATTCTATGTATGCTCAATGGAGAGGGTGGCAGATCTCACTAGAGACTTGTGTGAGATACTAATACAAAGATATGGGTGCTCATTTAAGAAATGAGTCCATTAAATTGACTCGATGAAAGAGAACATCTTATGGAAGCCTTATTTGCATGTCAAAGATGATTTTTTAAGTGGGAGTTGTGCAAGTAATCCTTAGATCTGAGACCACCATGGAATCTTGTGCATATGAATCCATATTTTGGTTCATACCCAGGCATGGCATTAAGACATGTACGGGATATTTTGGATATGGTGGAGTGTGTATGAAGGTTGTGAGTAGGTCAATATGGAATTGATCACTCATAGTAAGAGGAGATCGCATCCTGTGTATTCTCAATCCTAGATGACTCAGAAAAGTCTTTTGGCCAAAAGTAGGAAGAAGATTAGAAAGAGTTTCTAATGCTTCTTCGTTGGAGTTATCATTGGTTAATTGAGAATCGATATGAATATGTGTTTGAGTTTGATATGATTCCATACTCATGAACATATTCAGGGTGCAAGGATGATCGAAGGATTGAATTGCACGATAATTTATCACTGAAGGATATATTTGGTATTTTTATCAAATTTCATATCTTCTAGATAGTCATGATACATTGCTAGATGTCAATCTTGACTTATAAATTTTTGATCGAATTAAAGAGTTTAATTCGATCACCAATTAGAAAAGATTCTAATTGTTGAACTCGTGTTAGCTCGATTGGACCTAAATCGATTAGATTGAAATCTAATCAAATTTGGTCAACTTATATCTGAACCTACTGTCAGCTAGATGTGGAATCTAATGGGTTACACACATATAGAAATTGGCCAAGGACCCTTTTGAAAAAGGTTGATTGGAATTTTAGATTCAATCAGGGTTCTGGTAAGCATGCTAGCACGTGTGGAAACCCTTGCTCCTTTGGAGACCAATTTGGTCCCATCCCTTGTTAATTAGCTAGCCTAATTTGGTAGACATTTGGGTCAGATTGTGATACCTGGAAGCAGTCCAAATTGGGGTACCACATCCCATGTTAACACCAATTATGAAGAGTCCAAGTTGTGGTGGACTCTTGGTGCAAAACAGGTTCTGGGTACAAATGTTTGCGTGGACAGAAGAAAAAATATTATTTTTTATAGGATTAAAATATGTGTAATATTCCACATCTCCCTCCATCCTCTGGTTCACATCTTAAAGTATGATATATATTTTTTCTAGAATTTTTGGGGAAGAGAAAAAATTAGAAAAAGAAGGATATCTCGCATGTGCACGCAAAAGCATCGCATCTCTCTGTGATTTGGAGAGTCTTTCTCTCTATTAAATACTTTTAGATTGAAATGATTTTTGGTGATAACATTCTACATTTGACAATATATTTTTGATAATTTTTATGAAATTTTTCCAGACTTATCCAGATGCCAAATGGGTGCGATAAGTTGGTCCTGATGCCTGCACACGTGGTGATCAGCACTTGCATGAAGAGGTACAAGGATAGCATCCTCCTATGAGAATTTTATTATTATTTTTAATTTTTTGAAATCTATATTGAATCTCCAATCCACATGAATTTTTGATAATTTTTTTGATTTAAGAAGGGATGCGAAAACATCCCTTCTTTGGTTGCACGCATGCAGACCAGGGTGCTGATCGACGTATTATGGATAAGAGTCCTTCTGCTTGAAGAAACTCTTATCTCTAATAATCAGATCAGATATGCCTTTTGGATAAGGCATGTCCCTCTCTTTTGGTATCCCTCTAGTGGCTATAAATAGGTCAGAGTGCTGGGTATCCGATGAATCTAAGAGGGATTTCCAATTTCTCTCCAGTTGCTCTCCTTTCTGTCTTACAACCTATCTTAGTTTTAGGATAAGGCTTTGAGATTTAAGACAAAGCCTTATCTGGTCCTAACAAAGATTGTAAGGGTCTTAAAGAAAAAGAATCAAAAGTTTAGAGGAGGTTCTAAGAGGGTGAGGTCAAGTTCTTGAAGAAACTTGACCAGTATGAGGCTAGTCGAGTTCTAGGGGCTAAAACTCTTGAAGCAAGGTGAAGAAAGAGTGCTGTCTTTGGTTTAATTTTTGTGTAGATCACCATTAGAGGGTGGATGCTTGGATGCCTTATAAAAATTAAGATTAGTGCTACAGGTATTCTTCTTATCTTAATTTATATTTATTATGCTTTGATTATTATAGTCAAGAGTTTCTGGGCATTAGGGCTTCCAGTGCATTGGGTGTTTTGAATAAAAATTTTAAACACCTAATCCTTCCGCTGTGCCACCAGAATCCAACAATATCTGTATAAAGGAAAGCCATAACCTAATTAGTAATTGATGCATTAAACCTAAAGATTTGGACTTTAATCAAAAGATTTCTCTCACTATTTTATTCGAATTGGTAGCCTTTTCCTCCAATTCAAGGAATTACCCTAATTCGTTAGTGGGTACTAGAATCCACTTAGACTGTACACAAGCCCAACTTTGGTTGGCCAACCCATGTACATCTAAGGGTAGGTTCATAACCAATTATTTCTTTAAATAATTTTTAATAATTTTAATTTTATCCCAGTCCTTAATCAGTAGGCTTTGGCCTCCACTAAAAAGGTCTGGTTAGGTCCAACCATTAATATGACCATACTTGGCTCATCTAGCCAATGAATGATTAGGTCCAACTTTGGTTGGCTAACCTAACCACCATTGAGAAAGATACAGTTAAAAAATCATATTATGAATGACAATTTCATCGACCGATAAGCACCAGGCCTTTGGGCCTCCAATGATTATCCAACTGATGGACCCATTATCATCCACTTAATGGGAGGCTATGATCTAGATATCATCATAACTACTTTATTTTAAGGATCTAATAATTTTAGAAGATTTAATTAATTTAGAAGAGAAGATCAGATGAACCAGCTTATCATGATCCTCCCACTGGCTTCACCAAGTCAGCTTAAGGGAGACCATTAAAAAGACTGGTCTAGGAGCACCTAAATCAGTCACACTGATTTATCTAGCTGACATGGGTCAGCTCGAATAGTCAAGTGATCCGATCAAAATATAATTTCACCAAGAGGCCTGGTAAGTTCGATCGGTGGGAGGATCTGCCAAAGCTTGCCTTAGACACCATTAGAAATGGCCAGGTAAGCGGACTGCCAATTAAAAACCATCGATCTGATTTACCTTAGACACCAACTAGTTTAATTAGTTTCGATTAGATCAACCTAATAGTTCGTGCTAGACCGCTTAGCCAAGAATTAAGTCTATTTGATTCTCGTTAAAGACATGGACTTGACCAACTACAACTATTGTAATTGATCTAGAGAATCCTTGACCTAATCTAAGACAATAATTGATTAGATTTTATCAATTCTCTAATTAAGTCCATCTTTAATCTAACCTTAGGTCTAACCCAATTAATGGACCTAATTCTCACTAACCCATTAACCCAATGTGTTATGGTTTGTGTCTTTGGTTCTTCAATTCACAATCCTAGAACCTAATCAAATAACTTCTTAATTCTCAATTAAGTTTTAGGCTGAGGATTGAGATTCGACTTTTCAAAAATAATTTTCATGTTTATAAAATATTTTTACAACATGGTTCTACCAACCAAGTTGTATGTTTGATTCATAATCAAAATGCAAGTGAAATAAGCATGAAACTATTTTAGATCTAATCTAAACAGGTTCTTGTAATTGAAATAATTTCAACTTTAAACTATACAAAATTTTTCAGACAAATATATGATGGTTCTTTGCACGAAAATTATTAACAAAGAAATTTTATTTTAGATTTAAATATTTTTTAAATTTAAAAAATTATAAATTTAATTTAGATCATATCTAACAAATTTATGATTGAAGATAGATCTACACGAAATAGGACAATCTTTGCACTGTAAGGGGTAAACCTTACAGCAGGACAACCTACAGTTTGTGATTGATCTAAAAATTTTAATTTCAAATTTAACAATCAGATTATAAATTAGATTTAATCTAAAAAATAATCTAAATATGTATAAATAATCATATAATAAATAACCTAGGCTCTGATACCAATTGAAGGAACTAGATCTAGGATTTCAGGGTTAGATCTTGAAATTTTTTCAAGATCAGGTAGCGAAAGACCAAAATAAATCAAAATTTATCTTATAAAATTAGAGAATCTCTAGATCTAAGATCTTATTACATAATTATTATATGATATTAAATCAAAATTAAAATAGAGTAAGAACTACATGTTGATCATATCAACATGTTTTTATACTACATCTAATGTATGTAAAATATAATAGATCAGATCTATTACCTTGCAAGTTAGACGTTC
Source organism: Elaeis guineensis (assembly GCF_000442705.2). Taxonomy (NCBI): domain Eukaryota; kingdom Viridiplantae; phylum Streptophyta; class Magnoliopsida; order Arecales; family Arecaceae; genus Elaeis; species Elaeis guineensis. The sequence goes on from NC_025997.2 coordinate 40,873,704, forward strand.
TAACTTTATTGATCTGGGCTTGAGGATGATGTTGCAAGCCGTACACATATCCGGCCTCTAGGAGTCATCCACACGAGCTCACGAATTACGATCAGAAGTCTTGGTCCAAGAAATCAGCATAGTATGCTAGTACTGTGCTGATCCTTCTTCGATGGTTGATCAGATGCCTCCATCTTCTTAATTTAGGCTCTTTCAAAGATGAGAAGTAGAAGACAAAGTTTTAGATGTGAGACACTCTCAGAAAACTCACAGATGGAGGAAGAAAAGAGATGAACACATCAACCCTAGAAGAAGACCCTCTTCTTCTTCTCTTTGCTCTAACCCAGACATTTTATTTTGTATCTATTATATCTCCATGCCCCAACACTCTTTCTTCCTAATTTTTACACACCCTAAAGGTCTATCAATTCTCTATAATTCATAAAAATTTTAAGAAGAAATTCATCTTAAATAAAAAGATATGAAGAATCTTTGTTTAGGTTAAATACCTAATCAAGAAAAATCCAAACAGGGAAAGACAAGGGGTGCCCACCTCATGGGCACCCCCTCTTTCTTTTTCTACCATGGGCCAATAGCAAAGGGTGCATAATATATGCCATAAAAGCCACAAAAATCTCAAAAAAAATTTGAATAAAATCAATGCCATAAGGAAGAGTTTTGGTTTCCTAAAATTCTATCTCATAGAATTTGAAATCCAAACTAATTCCTACTTTGACTTGATCCACAACCACATTCCATGTAAGAGAGAAAGAGTGGAAAGCTTTGGGCATGCGTGAAGGCCTGGGAGAGAAGATTTTATCACATAAAATAAGAAAGAGTGGGCGTGGGGGGCTAAAGTGGTGCAAGATGGAATCCTAGTCTTACTAGGGTTCAATCTATGACTTGTTCAAATTTGGTTTCTCAAACCAAATCAAACCAAAACTAAATTAATCTAGTTAAAATAGATCTTAACCCAATTAAGAGCCTAATTTAATCAGATTAAATTAGATTTGAATCTGATTTAATTTTTTAATCGAATTAGAAATTAGATTGACCCAAGTCTTAATTGGACTAGGACTAGTTTTTCTTTGCACTTGGTTTATCCAATAAACCAATTGAACTTGATCCAATCAGGCTCAAACTAAATCTAATTAAATTATATTCAATTAGACTTAATCTTAATCCATTGTCTTAATCAAATTAAGTCAATTAGCAATCAAATTGCTAATCGATCCTCCTACAATACTTGCACTAGGTTAAATATCAATCATATTGATCGCTTAACCCTAGAATGATTCTTAATCATTGATCAACCATCCGATCGGATCGTGAACTCTAATGTGTGTGACCTCATAGGTCCAAACCTAAATCAATAGTATAGAAATAAATTTTTATACTAATCAAAGTGACCATCTAGCAATGGTACCTGACGGTCGGATAGGTCGAATATGTAGAACAACATCCTTAGAACCCATGCGGATATAGTTTTCATATAATTCATCTCCTTGACCAAAATACTCATAGGATATCTCAGAGTTCAACTGTCAACTCTGATCAGGTTGTCTACATTGTATTTCAAAATATCAAATTCATCTGATGGATTATCCTGGCCAAGGTTTTGTTAAATTAAAATACAGTGACTCATTCTTCTCCAACTTTTGGAGTGGTCAATCCCATCTTGATCATACTCCGACTTCGCAAGTACTTGACTGTGTCCAGAAGCCTTCCGTCACTGAATTAAAAATTTAGTTAGTCCAGTACCAAAGCACAGTGAGTTGCTTACAAGTCACTGAGGCGATCTCAAGTCTAAGGGACACTTATACCTATATCCCATCAGAGACATTTTCTACAGCAGAATGCTCTGGAGTTGGTCATGTTCAATGATGATGTACCCTTACATCTCACCTGTATGCCATACCAGTGTCTTCATACTTTTTAGTTAAGAGGACAACCAACCCATATGACCTGCAATGATCTATGCTCGATAGAAGCTGTCGTCTTTATTAACAGCCTATCATTTGGTCATGAATAGTTTTAAGAACTAATCAATAAATCTTCTCTTTATCGAATCTAAATAGTCCTAAAGATTTCATCACAACAACAAAGTTCTTTAGAAGATGAAAACTTATGATAAAAATATCATGAATATATTTTATTTATTAACAAATCAATTACAATACAAGGTTGCTCAACCATCAACAGGCTGACGATTGGCTTTTGGATATATTTCTAACACAATCTTGGCTGATGCATATCATATTACTAAGACATAATTTTATACTTAATGGATATTTATATTATCATTCATATTTTATGTGTCCATAAATCATCCAAAGGATTAATAAGATGATAACATATATTCTCAAAGAGTTGAGAATTTGAGACATTGGTAATTGATGGTTAATTTCTAAATTACTCCTGGTCATAGGATCATCATGGAGATGGTGATTAATCTGGATAGTTAATGCACGGATCGCTTCCTTCGGATAGATGAGTCTCGAGTCTGCAGTATAGTGATACTGGAGCGAGAGTGCAGGTGGTTGTTAGAGAACAACTAGTATTGAGCGTGATCAACATGAAAAGTCATATGGATGTCTGCTCACTCATTAGTGACTTTCTCGATGCTGCAGTTGTATGACTGATCCTTTGATCTGAGATGGCACTACTGCTCGCAGTGTGGCTGCTGGAGTTTGATTGACACATAAACATGGATCTCAATGAGCCCTTGTAGTGGATGTTGACGATAATTGATCCACTGTAGGAGTAGGATGCGCATCAATATGGAATCTATCGATCCTAGCAGAAGGGAGTAGTCCTATGAAATTTAAAAAGCTGAGTTTTTAAGTCTATGATCATAGCAGTATGATTAATGAAAAAAAATTTCTATGAGAATCACATATAGACTTGAGCTGATTGAATCTATCATATGATCGATGATGAGGTTTGATGATTTATGCATGACCTACCATCTAGTTGGAACTCACAATAGAAGGACTGTATCATACGTTAACTGCACCTAGAGGTTAATCACTTTTTATTCTGCTGGATTGCAACTACATACTATAGGTGTCATTGGTGGATTGTGAGACCCACTAGCATCATCTCGATGATCAATGATTCTTGATGGATAGAGTTGGAATGGTTCCAACCTGTTGAAAAGTGTTTCAATAATATTGTGATAAAGATCACAATATATCTCACTATCAGATAGAATAGAACCTATGGGATCACATACAAAGAGGTTTTTTGACTGATCAGATGGTTGAATTATGATTATGAATCATGACAGGATTTAACTATCAATTTGATTGATGATTAATCCAATACAAAAGTTTTAATTAAGTAACTCGCTAAAGTGTTAGTGAGTTATATAAGGATTAATTAGTAATTAGATTGCTAATTGGCTCAATTTGATTGAGCTATGGGGCTTGCATCAAGTCTAATTAAATTAGATTTAATTTGACTTGATATGGGTTTGATTTGATCAAGCCTAATTGGATTATGAGATAACCAAATTGCATGAAAGAATGATTTCTTGTTGAATTAAGATTTGAGTTTAACTTAATTCTTAATTAGACTAGGAACTAAATAAGAATGTTTGAATTTCTATTTGGACTAAAAATTTTTTCTTCATGGGTGTACTAAATCCTAATAAGATTGGGATTAAATTGAGTTTAACTCAAGCACCAAGAGAGAGTTCAAAAAGATTAAGACTCCTTCTCTAATTAGGTGATATCTAATCTAAATAGTTTGGGCTCCTAATCAAATTTAGATTTTTATCTATTTGAATCTAATCAATTTTTAATATGATTAAAATTGGTTAGAGTTTAAATTGATTTAAATCTGCCACCTAAATAGGAGTCCTAAGTGGATTGGACTTCACCCTTCCATGTGCCATAAGGAAGCCCACGCCTAACCAGTTTTGGATGTCAAAATAACCCATGCCCTCTCCCTTTGTTTAGCATGTAAGAAGCTCTATTAATCCCCTTTTCTTCATAAGGTATATGGGTGCAAAAAGTCTTGATAATAGGCGGCATAAAACTCTAGAGTCCAAGTAGATTGGACTCTTATCTCTTACTCAAAATCACATCCCTTTGCCTATTTAAACATGGGTCTTATGGGATGGTATGAGGGGCTGATAGAGATCAGATTTGATGCTAAAACTAGAGGAGATGTGCATAAAAATTCAAGAGAGAGAGAGGGACGACGTGATGGTGCTTGGCATGAGGTAAGTTGAGGCATATCTCTTTTTTCTTGTCAACAACCAAAGGTGATTGTTAGAACATCTTCTCTCCATTTTATCCTAGTTTGGATATGGATTTTTTTCTCCTCTTTGTCTAAGAGTTGGATAAAATTTTTACATCTCTAGTGTAGAGATTTCGTGTATTGATTTTAAGAAGAAAAAAGAAAAAAGATTCTTCTCATGATCTCTAGCGTAGAGAACATCATCCTCCTATTTCTTCTTCTTCTTCTTCTCTAAGAGTGTCTTGAGAGAAAAAAAGATTTTTAACCATCAAGATACAATCTCTGTAAGAGAGCTAGCACTTTGGTGAGATCAATAAGTTTCTGATCAGATTGAAGTCTCGTGCAGATACCCATAGAGGCAGGATATTTTTGCGGCTTGAATGGATCTTCAGAAGATATTCATGATCATTAGTTCGCGGTGTAGATGGACTCGTGCCCAAGTATGAAGATTGATCTTTTCTATTTATTTTTCTCTATTTTATTTATTATCTAAATCCTATCTCATATATAATGATCCTATTTATGATTTTAAGATTCAATCTTATACATGCTTAGATTAAATTAGATTTAATTTAAATTTTTTAAATTCCACTGCATACTTTTTAAAAAATTTTTGCATGCATGAAACCATAAAAATCCAACAGTGGTATTAGAGCTACGTCATATGCATGAGATTAGGATTTAGATCTAAATCTATAGAGAAAAATTTTAAATCTAAAAGTTTTTGATGTCGTTCTGACATAAAGTTGTCCTGGCATAACTTGTTATGCTGTATGGTTGTCTAGAATGATGTTAAAATTTTTAATTAAATAAAATTTTAGATCTAATTTTTTAATATATATGTGATATATGTATTATTCTTTAGATCTAAAAAGAGTTTTGAGATCTATTTTGATTCTATTATGATATATGAAAGCATGTTTAGGGCTAAAATTAGTTTCTATGATCTAAACTTTATTTCATGTATATGATATATGTTTGTATGTATGATCTGAAATTATTTTGAGATCAAAACATACTTTTCATGTAAAAATTTAGATCTAAAAATTTAGATTTAAAATTTGAACTTAGTGTTTGTGCATAAGAATTGGTCATAGGTAGATCAAAATTAGGTCATGTAATTGAATTATATCTAGAGTTTTTGATTTGATCATATTGGGTCAAAATCAATTTAGATGTTGATCGAAATCGAGTCAAATTATTGATTAGGATTAGGTCAATAGAGATTAAGATCATACAATTATTTGATCGAATCGATTGACATCCATATGTAGAATCGATTAACCTAAAGATCTAATTCGGCTCTATGGCTGAATCTGATTCATCTGAGCTAATCTATTTGGATCAATTAACCAATTGATATCTAAGATAAGTATTAAAAGGATTATTTAATTAATTTCGTTCATTATCTAGCCAATTCATTGGTGTCTAAGAAAGCACGGGGGGACCCCACCAATCTCTACTTACCTGATCAATTTGGAAAGGTTGAGTCTCAAAATATTATTAAGCTATGCCAATTAGATCAGTTATGTGATGACTGATTCGATGAGACCTAAATCAAAACTCTTCCATAATATTTAGTCAATGATCTTCCACCATTGTAGATGTGCGGACGTGCTACTGGCGTTGATTGTTCTCGACTGGTCACAATGATTCTGTTGCATCGGGAGCATGCAACCACTCTATTAACAAAGAGTTGCTCAAGAGTAAAGATGAGATTGAGCTCAATAACTGATAGGTGAGAGACCCAATAATGACTTTGTACCTACTTATGAATGATGGGTCTGACTTAACGAAGGAGTGTGGATAATAACTATTAGGTGAGCCCACATAACTTAGAGATCAAGTAGCTGCAACATACTTAGAGAAGCATCTGGGCAAAGAGTTATCCATGCATCGATGTTCGTATTATCAATAACTATTAGGTGAGATGCATGGCATTGATGGGACTGCAGCATCCATTAAAAATCTGATTGTCGCATTTGAATTTTTGTTTCTCCACTTGGAGAGTGTAGGAGATCTAATAAAATAGTGAAAGTCTTTTTGTATCTAAAAGTCTCTAGAGCAAATTATGAAATAAGTATAAACATCCAACTAGAATCTTTGCTCTCTGATATTTATTGTGTCACCTTCCAATCCTCTAGCTCAAATCTTAGATATCAACCGTTTAATTGAAACTAATTACATAGATTCGCTCACAAACTTAAGAATCGTTCTTAGTTTTAAAAAATTAAGAAATATTCTCTACTAGATTATTCTAATGTTAACAGTCTATCTAGTCCAAAATCAACGAGCTATACTTGATGGTGGATGGACAATGACAATAAAGATAGGTGCTATATGTTGAAATCTATATTAGATAAACTCTAACATCTGCATGAGCATATGTTCATTGTCAATGACATATTGATTCATCTACAAGTATTGTGAGCTGATCAGAGTTGCACAGTGCATGAGATGTGTGATGGGCAGTCAGTCTATGATCGTTATTTGAAAATAATCAAAGATATTAAGGAGCTTAAAAGACTCGACATGATCATGCATAAGGAATTGCTTGTGGATTTGATCTTACGATCCCTGATTAGTTTATATGGGTAGTTTATGGTGAACTATCATATGAATGACCATCTTGACATCTTATCTGAATTGATCAAAGTATTGGTAGCTAAGAAACCTTGAAAAGTTCAGAGGTATATACCTGGAGAGCCTAAAAAAATAAGCATACGCCTTCAAAAGGCATGTCAAAATTGCTCAATACTATCTTTATGATTTTTTCTTCTTTTAGTTGAGTTTTAGACTCTAGTATTTTTATGCACTTTAATATAGAGTCTATAGAAAGGTACAGGACTAAAAAAGTAATCCTTGAAATTGGCAATAGGGCAAGAGTTACTGTTGTGGCCATGGATATCTGTCTTTTACGATTATCGTTTGGATTTAAGTTTTAGAGACAGTCTTTATCATTTGTATGGTGATGTATCTGTGAACTTAATTGAGCAAGCAGTGAATGCCATTGGATTTGAGAGATCTAGAGTTAAGATAAATCTAAAGTATATGTAGAACCTTAGGCTAGATCGCATTCGAGAAAAAATGATTAACAAACTAGAGAAATATGGACTTTGGGCTCATTGATTATTGAGTCATATCTAGTTTGTGCATTATCTCTTTGAGAAAATATAATCAAGCTACTCTTGTGGGATACGAGAAAAAGGACCACTGAGATACTTATTCTATTATATATTTGATGTGTGTAGCCCATGTGATGTGCTAACAAAGAGAGTTATCTCTACTTTATTATCTTTACCGATGATTAGTCATGGTATGGGTAAGTATATGAGATACAAATCTAAAATTTTTTAAAAAATTTAAAAAATTCAAAAGTAAAGTAGAGAAGCAAATTGATAAATTTTTAAAGGTACTTCAATCGGATCGAGGATACAATACTAATGAAAATTTTTTTTGATTATCTCATAAAATGACATAGTTTCATATTGGACCACTCTTAGTACATTTCAGCTCAACAAAATAATTAAGAAGAGTCATGGGACTATATAAGATATGGTCTAGTCCATAATAAACTTCACTGATTTATTTATGTTTCTTTAGGGACATGCTTTATTTCTATGAAATTGGGTTCTCTCTAAATTTGTTCCTACCACACCGTATGAGATATGGCATGGTAAGAACTAAATCTTGATTATTTCGAGATCCAAGGATGTCCAGCATGTGTCAAAGATAATAGGTGGATATGTTAGAGGATAGGTCTATAAAGCTCATCCTAAAAGAGTTTGGGATATTATTTTTTTTCTGAAAGGATTATAATGTGATTGTGATCTGACATGCTATCTTCTTGAAAATTTATTTAACCAAGATAAAACAGTGGAAGGAAAGTTAAGCTCGAAGAGAGTGTCTCTGAAGAGCAATGAGCCATAAGACCTAAAGAACTTATTTATGATGAGCTAGTATACATATATTTCTTCACCTCGTACATATAATAGGATCTTCTATTCTCTTGAAAGGTATTTCGGTATGCTTAATAGAGAAAGTAGAGAAAAATTATTTCTCATAGAAGATTGAGAATATAGAGATGATCCCAAAACCTACAACGAGGTGATGTTAGACATCGATTCCTAGAAAAGAATGTGAAATAGCTTTCTTGACTAGATATCTTTTGAAGATTTCTATATGGAGTAGCTCATGGATTTCACTTCTTATGATAGGAGATCACAAAGTCTACACTACTCTTGGAGTTGGAACATTCATTTCGATGATGTGATCAAATTATTTGATAAAAAATGAGGAATTATGTATTTTCAAAAGGGTTAGTGGGAGTGTCCAATACTGACATCAGTTAATATATGTTTGTATATAGAATTCTTCATAAAAGATATATAGCAAGCATTCTATATTCTCAGAATATAAAGATCTATAGAGATAGATGTAATTGGATACTTGTGTTTTCACAGATAAAGTACAGAGACTAGATGCTGAAAGGGTTCAGCATAAAAATCTCGAAGAGGGGTCTGCTATCTTCTTGGATATAGATAGATGTCATATAATATACTTGAACTGATATAGTTAATACTGTGAATGTTACGAGTAGATATCAGTTGTATCTAGGCTGAGAGCACTGGATTTCTATGAAAATATCCTTAAGTACTTGAGAAAAATTAAAGATTTATTCTTAATTTGGAGAAAGATCAAAGCTAGGAGGGAGAGGATACACCAATTCAGATTTTATGTCTGTCCTTGATGGTAGAATGTCTACATCATGGGTATAATTGTCGATATCTTGGAAGGATTCTAAATAA
>NC_025997.2:40882835-41001763 GCF_000442705.2 Elaeis guineensis
CAGTTGATTCACTGTAGAAGTAGGATGCATATCTACATAGAATTTATTGATCTTGATAGAGAGGAGTAGTCCTATAGATTTTGAGAGGTCAAATCTGAGAGTCTGTGGCCACAGCAGTGTGATTGATGAAAAATTTTTTTCATGAGGATCACAAATGGACTTGAACTAATCAAATCTATCATATGACTGATGATGAGGTTTGATGATTTATCCATGACCTATCATCTAGTCGGAACTCATGATAGATGGACTGAATCACATATAAACTATATTTTGAGATTCTATTTCGGTTCTACTAGGTTGCCACTATATACTGCTAGGTATCACTATAAATTGTGAGAGCTCACGAGGATTGCTTAAGATTGATAATCCTTGATGAGTAAGTGTGGAATCATTTTGACCCATTGAAAAAAAATTTAATGATACTATGATAAAGATCATTGGATATCTCACAATCAGATAGAATTAAACCTATGAAGTCACACAATAAAGGGATTAAAATCTGGAATAAGCAATTGGATTTATGAAGTCTTAATTGGATTTAGAAAAATCCTACTAGGCTCTAGGTAACCTTGCTAGCACATGGTTGAACCTAATTTTTTCTTTACAATTGAATTTTTTATTTAATAAGATTAATTTGAGTTAATAACCTACTAATAACTTAAATAAATTAGATTCATTGGGCTCCAATTATTGGATGCTTAGGGTTTTGGATCATATACATTAAGGGTTCCAGCCCTTAACCACTTAAAAGAGGATGTGCGGGACCATCTTGGGGCATCCTTTAGGCCTCATGCATCATGTGAAAATGTAGATGCAAAGGCTCCAATAGTTGGCGCCTAATGGATCTCTTAAGGGGGGTCAAATATCTAAGGCTACAAGGATTCTTAATGCAAGTAAGACTTATATTAAGGATCTATTTGATTTTGAATATGATTCAAATCTTTTGCCTATTTAAAAGGACCTTCTCTAAGACTTTTAACATCAAATTTTCTGTAGCCCATGCCTCCCATAAGATCCCCCCATGCCTCTCTCTCTTCTCCCCTTTGGATCTAATGCCCAAAAGAGTTGGGCATCCTCCATCTTCATGCTTAAGAGGGCATCCTCCAACACTAAAGAATATTGTTTCAGACTGATCCTGAGTGGATACTCATAGAGACTGGATAATTGCATGACTAAGAAAGAACCTACTCTCTTCCAGATCTACATTCAAAGAAAAAAATTATGAAACAAGTATGTGATTCGATCACATATTTAATTTCAGTATAAAATTTAGAATATGTTCAATTTCAGCATATAAAGTAAATCCATGTGTTCTATATTTTATACATGCATGATTTAGATTAAAAGATATTTTAATTTTTTATTTCACTATATTATTTAGAAATTTTTTTTTTAAATATACATGCATGCCCTGATACGAAATTACAACAGTACAGTGGTATGGTATTCAATGTCATTACACCAACCTCCACGACAAACTTTTTGAATCAGAAGCCTTTCTTTGCAGCATCTGAAGTAGCGACATATTCAACTTCTATGGTTGAATTTGCTATCATGGGTTGCTTGAAATTTTTTCAACAGACTATGCCACTATTGCATACAAACACATACCTTGATGTAGATTTTTTATCATCAGAATCAGACATGAAGTCTGAATCATTATATCCCTCAACTTGCAACTCAGACCCTCCTCCAAAGATCAAGAATAAATCTTTAGTTCTTCTCAAGTGCTTAAAGATGTTCTTCAGAGCTATCCAATACTCATTGTCTGAATTCGACTGATATTTGCTTGTGACACTTACAGTAAGGACAATATCAGATCGAGTCCACAACATGGTATACATGAGGCTTCTTATTGTCAAGGCATAAAGAATCCTACTCATGCATTGAATTTTCTCAGATATGGTCAGACACATTATCTTGAAACGATGAATACCATATCTAAGAGATAGAAGTCTCTTTTTAGAGCTTTTCATGTTAAACCTCTTCAGTACTTTCTCTATATACAGCTTTTGTGAGAGGTCTGACATCCTTTTAGACCTATCCCTATAGACCTTTATTCCAAGATTATAGGATGCTTCTACTAGATTTTTTATGGAGAATTTTTTGGACAACCATCTTTTGATCGAGGTCAGTATGGGAATATTGTTGCCCAGCTATGCAACCCAAGAGGGGGGGGTGAATTGGGTTTCTAAAAATTTTAAGCCCAACTGATTACTTATGAAGAACAAAACAAAGACTTTAATTCAATATTAATTACCTAAAGCAGGAATGCAAGAATATAATAAAGAAATAAAGTGAAGCGATAAAGCACACCACAAACACAAGGATTTATAGTGGTTCGGTGCTAACCTTGCACCTACATCCACTTCCCAAGATCCTACTTGGGAATTTCAATCCACTATACTTTGTATTCAACCCAAATACAAAACGTCGGAAACTCCGACACTAGCTATCCCAAGCTAGATCACTTGTTTCCCGGGTACAAGTAAACCCAAAATACTCCGATTTCAGGTTCGGATCAACCTTTCCTTATTTTGGAAATCCTCCAAAAATAAGAACAATTACTTACAAGAGTAAGAGAATTTAAAGCACAAATTAATACAATAACAGCTCCTTAAATGAGCGAATATAACAATAAAATCACTTTACTCAAATGAAGAAACCCTTTTTGAATTTTCTCAAGATGGATGAATGCTTGAACGAATGCTTGAGAAGAGGATGATCGTTGATTGAAGATTCCTTGAAGGCTTTGAACGATCTCTAGATCAAGGTTGAAACAATAAGCGTGACAAATCCTCTCTTTGAAAACTCTTGAATCTCTTTCACAATCTCACGTGTGGATTTTGGATCCTCTTTTCTTTTTCTTTCGAATATCTCGTTGATCTCAGGCTTTTTCGTGCAGATTTCGGATCCTCTCTCTTGTATTTGATCTCACGTTTGATCTCTATTTAATCTGCAATTTCTTTCACCATTTTAAGCATTTTACAGCATTAGAAGCAAGAGAAAATAATTTAGGCAGATAAAGAGCCATTAGAGCAATTTTAGGAAGCATAAAAGGCAATTAAAACGGGCAAAAAACTATCCGTTGAAGACATTTTTCGTCGCAGGGGTCGACTCATGAGTCGACTCATGCATCAGGAGTCGACTCATGAGTCGACTTCTGTTGCATTTACCAGAGAATGCGTTTCTGGAAATTCTTGGCTCAAATCAGCAGGGGTCGACTCATGAGTCGACTCATGCCTTGTGGGTCGACTCACAGGTCGTGCCAAGCCAGAAAACTAGCGTGCCAAGGAGAATTTTTGCATGCCAATCAGCTCACAGTACCATGAGTTGACTCATGAGTCGACTCATGCACTTCAAACCTTCATAACGTCAAAAATATAAGTCCAAAAATAATAAAATTTTCACCAATAGTTTTCAAATCATTTATTTTATCAAATGATACTATCAAATCAGGATTTTAGTGAAATTACGATTTTGCCCTTGAAGAGCATAAGGATTTTTTCATTTTAAAATTATTTGTATCCCTTCAATCTGCTTTGTAATCATCAAAATCAATCTAGGAGCAACAATCTCTCCCTTTTTGATGATGATAAAATATTTGAACAAAAACATTTATGTGAATCACTAATTTCAAAAGAATGCATTATAGGTGTATATGCTTGAAAAGAGTATGATTCTTTTGGCATATTTATGCAAAAATAGTTTATCCATTTTCTTAAAGATTTGAAAAGGGTATTAGATCATTTTAAGTTTAAGATATATCAGAGCAAGAGAAAAGAAATAAATTTTGCAATGTATCAGAGCAAGAAAAATAATTTTTACAATGTTATCAGAAAAGATTTTACAATGTATCAGAGAAAATTTCACACTGTATCAGAGCAAATTTTATAATGTATCAGAGTAAGAAAAATAATTTTTACAATGTTATCAGAAAAGATTTTACAATGTATCAGAGAAAATTTCACACAATATCAGAGCAAATTTTATAATGTATCAGAGCAAGTTAAAAGAAATTTTAGAGAAATTTTAGGGAGTATCAGAGTAAGTTAAATTTCTTAAGATGTATCAAGGTAAATTTCAAAAGATATATCAGAGCAAGTTTGAATTTTAAAATATATCAGAGCATATAAAAAAAAAATTACTTATTTGCATTGTACTTATGATTTTGCTTTTGATGGATGGCATTTTGTTTAATTTCTGTCTGATATCAAATTTCTCAAATTTTTGCTTAATTTCTCAAAATACCATTTTTATTTAATTTCTCAAATTTTGTTTAATTTCTCAAATTTTTGTTTGATTTCTCCAAATATTTAATTTCTCAAATTTTTGTTTAATTTCTCCAATTTTTGTTTAATATCTCTAATTTTTGTTTAATATCTCCAATTTTTGTTTAATATCTCCAATTTTGTTTTGTTTAATTTCTCCCCCTTTTTGACATCATCAAACATGGTTAACTCTTCCTTTTTCTGAAACATTCTTTAATTTCTTCCTCTTTAGAGTTTTTCACAGATGTTTGCTCCCCCTTAATATAGCAATTATCAACAGCAAACAACAACAAGGAGAAGACAATATTTCAACAAGAAGAAAATATATAACCAAAATATGATCGATATCATTACAAAAAGGTAGAAATATAAGTAAAAGATGATTCCATTAAAATCATAAAAATCAACCAGCTAATTGTCAATACATGGTCCCAAGGTACAGATCCTAGAACAAGATACTAACTCCTAGGACCTAGTAATGATCAAGACAAATCATGGATCGGAGTCATCAGATATGGTATGAGAAGCTGATGGATCAGAAGTGCGTCCTCTACCCCGTCTGCCTCTGGCACGAGCAGGAGAACGAGATGAACTGGGAGGCTGAGAACGCTGAGATGCTAAGGACTGAACAGAAAGGGTGAGTCTGATAGAATCAAGTACGTTCAGTGCTCTGGAAACAGATTGAAGTAGAGCAGTGAACTGAGTGGTAGCATGCTCACTCGATCTTCGGATCTCTTTCCTCAGTAGCTCATATCTACCTTCTAGTGCTCCTCTGAGTCTGCCAGCCTCTGCAGTGAGGTCTGTGACCTCAATAGTTGACTCCTGTGGCTTGGGATGGGCCAATGCAAGGACTTGCCCCTGCAAGTCAAGAACTCTGCCAGTCAGTCTCCAGACTATGTCCTCAAGCTGCTGTATCCTGATGGACTGATCTGAAATCATCTGAAACATAGTGAAGATGTGGGGAGTAATGGTCTGATCAGAAGAGGTGGCTCCAGGTGCAAAAGAAGTACTACCCCACTGACTAGACAGCAAAGAAGCAACACGCTGTGATATATGCTCGATCTGATCGTCAGCCAGTCTGAACTCTGAATGAGGTGCTCTGCTCTCTGGCTGATACACTGGTGTGGGCATCCTAGTAAACTCTGAAGGGCCAGCCTCAGTATCAGGAATGAACTGGGTATCTGGTGAAGCTGCCCTGAAGTCATGTACAGGAGAAGATAGACCTTCTTCTTCTACTCTGCCTTCAGTTCTGTCCTCAGCTCTTATTTCAGCTCTATCCTCAGCTCTTTCTTCAGAGCCCTTGATCCAACCACCATCAGTCTTTGTAATTCCCATTCGGTGCAGGCTGTGTTGGTTGAAAGTGTCCACATGTGAGAGCTTGGTAGGTGCCTCCCCCTTACAACTAACTCCAAACCTCCTAAATACTCTAGTAAGGGCCATACCATAAGGCAAGTGTGCCTTGGATCTGTTCAAAGTTTCTCTCATGGCCTCTATCATAAGTGCAGGGAGGTTTAGGGGGGTCTGAGTGATGACATGAAACATGACACATACATCTCTGCTGAAAAGTAAGTCATGTCTACCACTCCTAGGAAAGAAGAGCTTTGTTACCATCTGATGCAGGACCCTCATCTCAATGGACAAAATCTTTGCTTCCAATTTGTTTAAACTTCCTGAATAGGTTTCTCCTAAAATAATTCTGATCCCCTCTTCTTTAATTGGGAGTTTCATATATGAGTATCCTTCACTAGGCAACTGAAGTATTTCTCCCAATATTCTAGAATCCAAGCAGATATCAATTCCCTTAACTGTTGAAGTCACTGACCCGTTTCCATAATGTAGATTCTGGTAGAATTCTCTAACTAGGTCAACATAGGTGACTTCCTTAAGGGAGCAGTAGAGTTCCCATCCTTGATTTTTAATTTTACTTGCAAAAGTAAAACCTTCTTTCTCAAAGAACCGAAAATCTATATTTTTCCCGGTTTCTACTTTTCTATCAGAAAGAGGATTTACACTGGGGCTTATGGAGGATTGAGAGGGACCTTGAGTAGGTACTGAAACTGGAGTGGGAGCAGTTGAAGATTGAGCGGCTTGCCTTTTCTTTCTGACAATTTCTTCAGGCTCACGGATTGATTTTCTTCTTTGGGGAAGTTTCATCTTTGGAGCCATATTCACTATACTAGCAGACAAGGAGACTTGAATTGAGTGGAGGAGGGATCACAAGAGAGTGAAGAAGGATTTTGGTGGAGAAAAGAAGTGGATTTTGGAAGATCGGTAAAGTGCTAGGGCACGTTCCAACCGTGCCAAGCAATGCGAGAAAGCACAGAAAATCCTTTTCAAGGAGGCGATTTTTGGTGGAGAGGAGGAGGGAGAATTGCCTCGAAATTAATCCTTGAATTTGGAGCAAAAAGAGTTGGAGAAGACGGCTTTTGGAAGAAGGACGATGGGAAGATGAGTCGTCTCACAAACAGTAACCCTTATAAAAACAATGAACCCGTTGAAAGTTGGTGGGATTTACAAGTTTGCCATTGAGTCGACTCATGGGGGTCGACTCATGAAGTTCAGAAATTCAGAAAAAATGCAAATAAATTCCAAAAAAATTCGAAATTTTGGGTGAAGGATTTTTGCTTAATGATAAGTTTTTAGAATGATAAATTTGAGCTTTTGGGACCAGGATAGTTGTTGGAAATTGGGCTCCAAGAATATTTGATATCAATTAAGAGAAGTTTAGGCATATGGATCTAGAATTCCTAGATTTCTCCTAATTTCACAGAATCTATCCTCACTAAGGGCCTTTGTAAAGATATCAGCTAATTGATTTTCAGTGCAAACATATTCAAGAATTATATTTTTGTTTTGAACATGTTCTCTTATGAAATGATGTCTTATTTCAATATGTTTGGATCTTGAGTGTTGTATTGGATTTTTAGATAGATTTATGGCACTTGTATTATCACATCTTATTGGTGTTTTATTAAGTTTGATTTCAAAGTCTTCGAGTTGTTGCTTAATCTACAAGATTTGAGCACAACAACTACCGGCTGCAATGTATTCGGCCTCAGCCGTAGACAGTGCCACCGAATTTTGTTTCTTGCTAAACCATGAGATTAGGTTAACTCCAAGAAATTGGCAAGTTCCACTTGTGCTTTTTCTATCTAATTTACATCCAGCAAAATCAGCATCTGAATATCCTAATAAATTAATTTGTGAGTCCTTAGAGTACCATAACCCTAGAGTTTGAGTACCATTTAAGTATCTAAGGATTCTTTTAACAGCATTCAAATGAGATTCCTTAGGATTAGATTGATATCTAGCACATAAATAAACACTAAACATGATATCAGGCCTACTTGCAGTTAAATATAGTAATGAACCAATTATACCTCTATAGTATTTTAAGTCTACGCTTTTACCTTCATCATCCTTGTCAAGCTTACATGAGGGACTCATTGGTGTGCCAATTGGTTTGCAGTTCTCCATTCCAAATCTTTTGAGTAGTTCCTTGGTGTACTTGCTTTGGGTGATGGAGATTCCCTCTTTTGATTGTTTGATTTGGAGTCCGAGGAAGAAGGTGAGTTCTCCCATCATGCTCATCTCAAACTCTCCCTGCATAAGCTTAGCAAAGTCTTGACAAAGGGATTCATTAGCAGACCCAAAAATTATGTCATCAACATAAATTTGTATAATTAGCATATCATTTTGATTTCTTTTAATAAATAGGGTTGTATCTACATTACCTCTTGTAAAACCATTATTTAGTAGAAATTTACTTAGCCTTTCATACCATGCTCTAGGTGCTTGTTTTAATCCATATAAAGCTTTATTTAATCTAAAGACATGATTAGGAAAAGAATGATTTTCAAATCCAGGGGGTTGTTCTACATATACTTCTTCAGAGATATAATCATTTAAAAATACACTTTTAACATCCATTTGAAATAATTTGAATTTCATAAAGCAAGCATATGCAAGTAGAAGTCTAATAGCTTCTAATCTAGCAACAGGTGCAAAGGTTTCATCAAAATCAATTCCTTCTTCTTGATTATATCCCTTAGCAATCAGTCTTGCTTTATTTCTAATTACATTTCCATGCTCATCTAATTTATTTCTAAAGACCCATTTTGTGCCAATTATTGAATAATCTTTAGGTCTTGTCACTAAGGTCCAAACATTATTTCTTTCAAATTGATAAAGTTCTTCTTGCATAGCCTTAATCCAGTTATGATCATTTTCAGCTTCTTCAAAAGTTTTAGGTTCAAGTTGAGATACAAAAGCACAATGATTAAGTACATCTCTAAGAGAAGAACGTATTTTTACCCCATGCATAGGATCACCGATAATTAACTCCTTAGGGTGGTTGTGAACATACCTCCATTCCTTGGGTAGGTCATTTGTACCTTGAGGTTGTTCTTGAATTTCTTCACTTCTCTCATTTTGTTTATCTTCTTGATCCTTGTCTTCTGGAGTTGCTGAGTCTTTCAGAGTGATCTCCTTCATACCTTCTATTAGTGGCTCTGCATCATCAACACCCTCATTCTTCCTTGAAGGAAGATCGTTAGATTCATCAAAAACAACATGTATGGACTCCTCAACTACTAAAGTTCTTTTTTTAAAAACTCTAAATGTTTTACTAGTGGAGGAGTAACCTAGAAAGATTGCTTCATCTGATTTTGCATCAAATTTACTAAGTTTTTCTTTGTCATTAATTAATACGAAACATCGGCAACCAAAAATATGAAAATATGCAATATTTGGTTTTCTTCTTTTCCAAAGTTCATAGGGGGTTTTCTTTAAAAATTGTCTAATTAAAGCATGATTTAAAATGTAACATGCTGTATTAATAGCTTCCGCCAAAAAATATCTTGGAAGGTTGCTTTCACAAAGCATGGTACGGGCCATTTCTTCTAAGGTTCTGTTTTTCCTTTCAACTACCCCATTCTGTTGGGGTGTCCTAGGAGCAGAGAAGTTATGGCCTATTCCATTTTCATCACAAAAATTTTCAAAGTCATGATTTTCAAATTCAGTTCCATGATCACTTCTAATATTTTGAATTGAAAACCTTTTTTTATTAGTGACTTTTCGATGAAATTTAGTGAAAATATGAAAAGTTTCATTTTTATGAGCTAAAAAGAAAACCCAAGTAAAACGAGAGTAATCATCTATTATTACAAAGCCATATCGTTTTCCTCCTAGACTAGTGGTTCTTGTTGGTCCAAATAAGTCCATATGTAAGAGCTCTAAAGATCTAGAAGTTGAAACAGTATTTTTGGATTTAAATGATACTCTAGTTTGTTTACCTAATTGGCATGCATCACAAATTCTATCCTTTTCAAAATTCAATTTTGGCAAACCAAGAACTAAATCTTTCTTAAATAATTTTGAAAGAGAGTGCATGCTAATATGTGCAAGTCTACGATGCCACAGCCAACTAGTCTCATTAATTTTAGCATTCAAAGATACTAGGCATTGCATGTCTAATTTGGCTAAATCATTCAAATCTACCATATAAACATTGCCATGCCTATGTCCTATAAATTTAATGCCATCATTAATAGGACTAGTCACAACGCAAACAGATGATTCAAAAACTACTTTATACCCTTTATCACAGAATTGACTAATACTAAGTAAGTTATGCTTTAAACCTTTAACTAGTAAAACATTCTCAATGTATTTGGAGGGAGTGATACCAATGTTACCTATCCCGATGATCTTTCCTTTGCCATTATCTCCAAAGGTGACCATCTCTCCATCCTTAGCATCAAGCGTGATGAATTGTGATTCATCACCAGTCATGTGTCTCGAGCATCCACTGTCAAGATACCATTTCCTGTTTCCTTCTTGGGATGCTAGACACACCTGCAAGCAAAGATCAAGTTTCTGTCTTAGGTACCCAAGCTTTTTTGGGTCCTTTCAGGTTAGTCAGAATGGTTCCTTTTGGAACCCATATTTTCTTTGTGTTTGCATATTTGTTAATAAGACATGTGTATGATTTATGTCCTATCCTACCACAGTTGAAACAAGTAGACTTGTTACTTGAATAATTTACATAAATATCCTTCAGAAATTTTTGTTTCTTCAGAGGTTTATAGCCAAGTCCAGCCTTATCATATATAGCTTTCTGATTTTCAAGAATCATATTTAGTTTGTTTGAACTTAAGGTGAACTTATCTACTATAGATTTCAGCTTGTTAATTTCATCCTTTAAGTTTTGATTTTCTTGAATCAAGGTGAATTTTTTAATTGACAGGTTTTCATCTTGTTTCACTAAAGACTGATTTTCCAATTTCAGTTCTTTGTTTTTCTTCCCTAGTTTCTTTAATTCATCAATTGAATCATAGAATGCTTCATGCAATTCTTCAAATGTGAATTCACTAGTGGATTCAGAAGTTACCTCATTTTCATGTGCCATCAGGCATAGGTTGGCTTGTTCTGTTGAGGTTTCCTCGTCGGAGCTTGAATCATCACTCGCACTCCAAGTCGCCATCATTGCCTTCTTTTTGAACTTTTTGGGACCTTTCTTCAGTTGTGGACATTCGAATCTGAAATGTCCCGGCTTCTTGCACTCGTAGCATGTAAGGGGTTGATCTTTCTCTTTTTCTTTGCTTTGTTCTCCTTTTGTGAATTTCTTTCTCATCCCCTGTTTCCTTTTTCTTAGAAACTTCTTAAATTTTCGGGTGATGAGTGCCATCTCTTCATCCTGTTCTTCATCTTCAGTTTCATCCGTTTCATAATCAGGCAAAGTTGTGGATTTGAGGGCAATGGTTCTTTTCTTTTTGACTTCATCCTCTTGATGTTGCTTCATGCTAAGTTCATGAGTCATCAAGGATCCAAGAAGCTCTTCTAGAGGTAGAGTGTTCAAGTCCTTTGCTTCTTGGATGGCAGTCACCTTGGCTTCCCAAGTTTTTGGCAGTGACCTGAGAATCTTCCTTACAAGTTCACTGTTAGTATAAGATTTGCCAAGACTCTTCAAACCATTAATTATATCAGTAAAATGAGTAAACATAGCAGTTATGGACTCATCATGCTCTATTTTGAACAATTCATATTTATGTACAAGCATGTTTATTTTAGACTCTTTTACTTGATTTGTTCCCTCATGGGTTACTTCTAACCTATCCCATATTTCTTTAGCAGATGCACAAGTAAAAATGCGATTGAATTCACTTGCATCTAGTGCACAATAAAGAACATTCATGGCTTTGGCATTTAATTGTGCCAATTTCTTGTCAACCTCATCCCATTCTTTTTCGGGTTTGGTTGACTCCTCACCATCTATAATCTTGGTGGGTGTGTGAGGACCGTTCACTATGATACTCCACATATCATAGTCGAGTGCTTGTATGAATATCTTCATCCGAGCTTTCCAATAGGTGTAATTAGACCCATTGAAAAGTGGAGGTCGGTTTGTAGATTGCCCCTCGGCTAGAGAAGTACCGACATGGGTTGCCATAGATCTTTGGCTCTTTGATTGTTAGATCAAAGAAGGGCTAGAGCACCAGCTCTGATACCACTTGTTGCCCAGCTATGCAACACAAGAGGGGGGGGTGAATTGGGTTTCTAAAAATTTTAAGCCCAACTGATTACTTATGAAGAACAAAACAAAGACTTTAATTCAATATTAATTACCTAAAGCAGGAATGCAAGAATATAATAAAGAAATAAAGTGAAGCGATAAAGCACACCACAAACACAAAGATTTATAGTGGTTCGGTGCTAACCTTGCACCTACATCCACTCCCCAAGATCCTACTTGGGAATTTCAATCCACTATACTTTGTATTCAACCCGAATACAAAACGTCGGAAACTCCGACACTAGCTATCCCAAGCTAGATCACTTATTTTTCGGGTACAAATAAACCCAAAATACTCCGATTTCAGGTTCGGATCAACCTTTCCTTGTTTTGGAAATCCTCCAAAAATAAGAACAATTACTTACAAGAGTAAGAGAATTTAAAGCACAAATTAATACAATAACAGCTCCTTAAATGAGCGAATATAACAATAAAATTACTTTACTCAAATGAAGAAACCCTTTTTGAATTTTCTCAAGATGGATGAATGCTTGAACGAATGCTTGAGAAGAGGATGATCGTTGATTGAAGATCCCTTGAAGGCTTTGAACGATCTCTAGATCAAGGTTGAAACAATAAGCGTGACAAATCCTCTATTTGAAAACTCTTGAATCTCTTTCACAATCTCACGTGTGGATTTTGGATCCTCTTTTCTTTTTCTTTCGAATATCTCGTTGATCTCAGGCTTTTTCATGCAGATTTCGGATCCTCTCTCTTGTATTTGATCTCACGTTTGATCTCTATTTAATCTGCAATTTCTTTCACCATTTTAAGCATTTTACAGTATTAGAAGCAAGAGAAAACAATTTAGGCAGATAAAGAGCCGTTAGAGCAATTTTAGGAAGCATAAAAGGCAATTAAAACTGGCAAAAAACTATCCGTTGAAGATATTTTCCATCGCAGGGGTCGACTCATGAGTCGACTCATGCATCAGGAGTCGACTCATGAGTCGACTTCTGTTGCATTTACCAGAGAATGCGTTTCTGGAAATTCTTGGCTCAAATCAGCAGGGGTCGACTCATGAGTCGACTCATGCCTTGTGGGTCGACTCATGAGTCGACTCACAGGTCGTGCTAAGCCAGAAAACTAGCGTGCCAAGGAGAATTTTTGCGTGCCAATCAGCTCACAGTGCCATGAGTGGACTCATGAGTCGACTCATGCACTTCAAACCTTCATAACTTCAAAAATATAAGTCCAAAAATAATGAAATTTTCACCAATAGTTTTCAAATCATTTGTTTTATCAAATGATACTATCAAATCAGGATTTTAGTGAAATTATGATTTTGCCCTTGAAGAGCATAAGGACTTTTTCATTTTAAAATTATTTGTATCCCTTCAATCTGCTTTGTAATCATCAAAATCAATCTAGGAGCAACAAATATCATTTCTAATAAGAAGGATATCATCCACATACAGTACGAGAAATGTGATTGCGCTCTTACTAACTCTTTTGCATACACATGGTTCCTTCTTATTTTTGATAAAACTAAATGATTTGATCGCATCATCAAAATGGAGATTCTAACTCCAAAAAGCTTGCTTTAATCCATATATAGATCTTTGCAGCTTGCAGATTCGATGATCGCCATCACCAGATGTGAAACTCAAGGATGGCTCTATATAGATATCTTCCTCAAGATATCCATTCAGAAAAGTAGTTTTCACATCTATCTGTCAGATTTCATAATCATAATAGGCTGCAACAATAAGCAGAGTGTAGGTAGATTTAAACTTAGCTACAGGAGAGAAGGTTTTCTGATAGTCAATACCTTCGCACTGACTATAACTTTTTACCATGAGCCTAGTTTTATTGGTCTCTACTATCTGCATCTATTTTTTTTTTTTGTAGATCTATTTTCACCCAATGGGTACTATGCCGTCTGATGGATCCACTAATATTCATACCTGGTTTCAGTACATTGAGTCAATTTCTAACTTCATTGTATCTAACCATTTTTTGAAATTGATGTCAGACATTGACTCGTCAAAAGTATTTAGATCATCTCCATGATCCTTAACTTTCATAAAAAATATTTTCTCTATATCCTCTGTAAGCATACCCATGTACCTTTCAGAAAGATGGGAGACCTTATTAGATTTATGAGGTGGTGGAGGAATATCTACTACTAGCTCATGAATAATGGATTTCTGAGAATCTATAGCTCGTTGCTCTTTAGAAACTTTCTCTTCAAGTTTAATTAACCTCCCACTACTATCTTTCTGGATAGACTATTTTTTTAAGAATATTGCATGATGACTTATATTCATATTGTGATTATGTGAAAAATAAAAGTAGTATCCCATGGATTCTTTTGGATATCTTATAAAACGAGCTATAATAGATCTATCTTTTAATTTATTAGCCATCCATCTTTTTACATAGGCTGGACACCCCAAGTCTTTAGGTAACCGAGATTCGACTTCTTACTATGCTACATCTCATATGGTGAAGTAGAAACATATTTAGAAGAAAAACTATTTAATAGATATATAGCGGTTAATAAGGCATATCTCCAAAGATATGAGGATAAATCAGTGAGCTAATAGGATCTTGTTCTTCCTTTTAGATACCTCATTGAGTTGAGACGTTCTAAGAGGGGTCCATTGAGAGATTATGCAGTTATCCTTAAGATATCTCATAAATTTTTGACTAAGATATTCACCTCTTCAATCTGATCGAAGAACCTTAATAGGTTTGTCAGTTTATTTCTCTACTTCATTTTTGAATTTCTTGAACTTTTTAAAGACTTATATGTCATTAGAAATATATATCCGTACCATGATAAATTATCAATAAAGATAATGAAATAGCTATAACTACCCCTGATCTGCACATCAAATGATCCACACACATCGGTGTATACTAGGGCAAGTATTTTAGTGGCCCTTTCTCTATGTCCTACAAAGGATAATTTGATCATCTTTCCTTGAAGGCAAGACTCACAAGCTGGACGTGATTCAGAATCAAAGGAGTTAAGGATCCTAACTTTTTCTAGTTTGTTTATCCTGTCTTCTCTAATATGGCCAAGCCTAAGATGCCACAAATATTTTTGATTAATTTCATCTTTGGATCTTTTTTGACCTACGGTACTCACTACTTGTTCGTTTATATTCACATTCGCATCAATATGTAAGTGATAAAGACTGTCAATTAAAAGACTATGTGCAGTCAATTTATTGCATAAATAAATGAAATAAAAGTTTTTATTAAAATTGAAATCAAATCTATCCAATGCTACTACAGATATAAAAATCAAATTCTGACTAGCTACAAGAATAAAATAATAATCTTTTAAATCTAATCTAAACCCGAACAATAATCAAAGAGAGTAGGTGTCTATAGCTTCTTTAGCAACCTTTGCTCCATTGCCAACTCGAAAGATCATGTCACCTTGCCTCAACCTCCTACTATCTATTAGACCCTATATTGAAGTACGTGTATGAGCATTAGAACCAAAATCCAATACCCAACTAAAAGTAGAAGAAACCATTAGGTTAGATTCAATTATGAACAAACTAGACATACCTTTCAAAGATGTGTCACCTTTCTTGGTCTTCAGGCTTTTAAGGTAAAGTGGACAGTTCCTCCTCCAATGGCCATCAGCGTCATAGTGGAAACACTTTTCTTTCACTACAGCCTTCTTTGGAGCATCTTTCTTTGGCTTGTTCTTCCTTTCCTGCTTCTTCATGGGTTTATTCTTCTTTTTCCAACTAGACTTTTTCTTAGATGAAGAAGTCTGGTCTACAGTGAGAACAGTTCTCTTGAATTTTTCAAGGTTTCCTCAGCAGTGACCAACATGTTGACTAGTTTGGATATAGTGCAGTTCCATTTGTTCATATGAAATTTTACAATAAATGGACTATGTAAACTTGTGAGGAATTGTAGGATCAAATCCACTTACAATTTCCTTTGCATATTCAGTTCGAGCTTCTCAAGCTCTTCAAGGTCCTTGATCATTGTCATATAATGTTCATGGACTGACTTTACTTTGTGCATCTTCATGTTGAAGAGTCTTTTGGACACCTCAAAATATACAATATGGCTCTGCTCATCATACAACTCTTGCAGGTGAGTGATCATGGCTCTAACAGTAGGCATATGCTTATGCTAACTTTGCTACTCATTTGACATGGAAGCCAGCACATAACAATTAATCTGACTATCATCATCCATTCATTTATCAAATACTACTCTCTACTCAGCACTAGGATGGTTTGCTAAAATTGGAGGATCCTGATCAAGCACATATCTTAATTTTTTGGATATCAAGACAATCTTGAGATTTTTGAGCTAGTTTTTAAAATTAGCTTCAGTCAAATGATTGGACTCAAGGATGTGGGCTAGAAGATTCAAAGCTGATATGGTTTAACTACGAAACTAGAGATTCAAGTTAGACATCTATACTTAAATTTTATATTTGTTCTAGGAACTTTAAGAAGCAAATAAATTCCTATTATTTTTTCAGATCCCTACACTCCCCAGATGGAGAAGTGAAAATTTTAATGCAATAACTAAATTTTTAGTGGGTGCTGCAGTCCCACCGATGCCATGCACCTCACCTAATAGTTATTCATAATACATACACCGATGCGTGGACAACTCTTTGCCCAGATGCTTCTCTAAGCATATTGCAGTAACTTGGTCTCTAAGTTATGTAGGCTCACCTAACAGTTATTGACCATACTTCTTAGTTAAGCTTAACCCATCATTCACAAGTAGGTGCAAAGTCATTATTGGATCCCTCACCTAACAATTATTGGGCCTAACCCCATCTTTATCTGGGGGTAACTTTTTGCTAATAGAGTGGTTGCATGTTCCCGGTGTAACTAAACTACTATGATTAGTCAAGAACAATCAACACTAATAGTACACCCACACGTCTACAATAGTGGAAGACCTCTAGACAACATTCATAGGAAGATTAGGTTCAAGTCTCCTCTAATCAGTTAACAAGTGATTGATCTAATTCGCATAGGCTAAACTAAACCACCAAACAACCATATTGAAGACTCAATCTTTCAAATTAGTTAGATAAGTGGAGATTAGTGGGAGGCTCTCCCTTAATGGATCAAAGATCTTAATTAAGTAACCACTTCTCAATTACTTATCTTGGACACCAATTGATCAATTGATCCAAATAGGTTTGCTTAAGCGAATCAAGCTCAAGCCATTGAGCCGAATTAGATCCTTAGTTAATCGATTCTATACATGGATGGTAATCGATTCGATTAATAGTAATTGTATGATCTAAAGCTCTATTGACTTAATTCTAATCAATATTTGACTCGGTTTGATCAATCGTTAAATCGATTTAGACCCATTATGTTCAAATCAAAATCTTAGATATAATCCAATTATATGATCTAATCTGATCTACCCATGACCAAACCTTCATGCACAAATATCAATTTTAGATCTTAAAACTAAATTTTAGATCTAAATTCTTTACATGAAAAGTAAATTTTTAATTTCGAAACTAATTTTTAGATCCAACATACAAACATATATCTCATATATGAATTTAGAATTCAGATCTAAACTAAATTTAGATCTTGACATGATCTCATGTATCTCATATATAATTCATAAATCAGATTTAAACTAATTTTTAGACCTTAATATGCAATCATACATCTCATATATGAATTATAAATTAGGTCTAATTTAATTTTCAGATTCATACATGGATTTATATATCACATATACGAATTAAAAATGATCTAGAATAATTTTCAGATCTATGCATACCTTCATATATCTTATATATGAGCTAAACATTAGATCTAAAATAATTTTTAGATCTAAATCAAACATCCATACATCGTATGTATTAGAAAAAAAATTAGATTTTGAATTTTTTTTCAAAATATATATATCAATCTCATGCACATGAAACCCATGGCTCTGATACCACTATTAGATTTTTGTAGGATGTGCATGCATGTAGATTTCAAAAATTTCTTTTTCGAAATAATATAGCAGAATAATAGATCAAAACACCTTTTAATCTAGAACATGCATGCATAGAACGAAGCACCTAGGGATCTACTTTATATGCAAAAATTCATATATACTAATTTTATGCTGAAAATAAATATGTGATCGGATCACATATCTGTTTCACTTTTTTTTTCTTCAAATCTAGATCTAGAAGATGAACAAGTTCTTTCTTAGCTACACAAATATCTGGCCTCTATAGGTATCTGAATCAAGCCTGTAATCTTTGATCAACATTTGATCTTCTCCTTGATCTTCTCTTTTTCTTCTTCTTCTTGATTTTTCTTTCTTGATCTTGGAGCAATCAAGAACTAGAAACTGGATTGGAGAAGAGGGGATGCCCAACTAGAATTGGGTGTTGGATGGTAGAACACCCAAAAGTCTTGGACGTGAGAACTAGAAGCGCATGAGGGAGAGGGGCTGTGGAAGTAGGGAGGTGCTGATTGTGATTTGAAATTCACTCTTAAAGACCAAGGGCTTCGATCTCTTAAATAAAGAGGTTGTCTTAGTTTTAACCAAAATCAAATTTGGTTCAAAAGACTCCTCCTAATCAGATTAGGAATCCTCTTTGATCTCAACCAAAAGACCATGCCTAATAAGGGATAAGGGTATTGGTGCCCTCTTAGAGGTTTCTCACATGGAAAAACACATGGAAAGAGGGAGGAGGGCATCTGCCCCTCTCTCCTTTTTTTTCTTACATTCATTCCACCAAATGGGGCACCCCATCTTGATCACATCAAGTGGTGCCTCATCTTAATTTAAACGAGTTATTCAGTTAGTTAATTAGGGGATTAGGCCCCTAATTAGCTTGATCTAAACCACTTGGGCAGCCAACATTTGGAGCCCATTAAGTCTAGTTCAATTAGGTTGAATGCATGTAATTAACTAGAATTAATTCTTATTAAATAAGCAATCTACGTCTAAAGAAGAATTGGGTTTAACCATGTACTAGCAAGGTTCTCTTAAATCTAATAGAATTTCTCCTAACCCAATTGTGACTTCATAAGCCCAATTATTTAATCCAGATCAAATCTCTTCGTCATGTGACCCCATAGGTTCAATTATGTCTGATAATAAGATATACCATGATCTCTATTATAGTATCATTGAAACTCTTTATAATGGGTCAGAATAATTCTACTTTTACTCAATAAGAATTGTCGATTCAGAAAAATTCTAGTCAGCTCTCACAATCAATCAGTGACACCTAGTAGTATGCAGTAGCAATCCAGCAGAATCGAAAAAAATCTCTAGGTATAGTTTTCATATGATTCAACCTCTCTATAATGAATTCTAACTAGATGGCTGGTCATGGATAAATCATTAAACCTCAATATTAGTCATATGATAGATTCAATTAGCTCAAACCTAATTATGATTCTCATGAAATTTTTTTTCATTAATTACACTACTGTGGCCACAGATTTATGGACTTAGTCTTTCAAATTTCATAGGACTACTCTTTTCTATCAAGATCGATAGATTTTATTTAGATACACATCCAGCTTCTACTGTGGATCAACTATTACCAACATACACTACAAGAACTCAAGTGGTTAAGAGATCATATTTCTATACAGTCAAACTCCAGCAGCTTCACTATGAGCAATCGTACCACCATAGATCAAAGAACTATTCACATAACTATAGCATCGAGATGATCACTATCGATTAAGTAAAAATCTACGTGATCTCTCGTATGGTCATACTCTGTACTAGTTATTCTCTAACAACTACCTACACTTGTCATCCAGTGTCTCTACATCGTAGACTAGAGACTCATCTAGCCTGAAGAAAGTGATCTATGCATTAATCTATTCGAATTGATCACCATCCTCATAATGATACTATAATCGAAAGTAATTTAAGAATTAATTATACATGTCTCTAATTCTCAACACCTTGAAAATATGTATCATAAGCATTAATTCTTTAGATGATTCATGGACACATCGTACTTGAATGAAAAATAAAAATTTATCTTTTTATTGATCAAATCAATATTTTAGGTATAAATTTGTGTCTTAGAGCAATACAATATATCAATTGAATTGGCTTTTAGGACATACTAAAGGGAAAAAATACCTTTTTCCTTTGTAGGATCTTCCAGATTTCATCAAATCTGGAGTGAAATAATTTAAAATTTTTATTCTACACTATTTTAGATCTAATATTTGTTAGATCTAATTTTATTATTTAATATTTAAAATCTAAAATTAAATCTAAAAGTATGAGAAGTATAGACATACTTCAAGGGTAATCTGATTATCTTGTAAATAATCTCAGCACAGCCTGAGGTTCTGATATAGCCACGTAAGCACCTGACCTCTATCGATATCCACTCAAGCAGGACCTAGAACATCTTCTCCTTACAAATTTATGCTCCAAAAATTAGATCTCTATTTGATTTGGAAGTACTTCAGAACTCCTTCTAAAGTTGGAATAGTAGCCTGTCGAAGATGTCCTGCAGCCTTCCTGTTCCAGGCGTCACCACGTCTTGGACCTTTGCCAGATGGACGTCCAACTCTTTGGATGTGAAGAGGGAGAGAGGAGAGCAGGGAGGACATGGAGAAGAGAAGAGGATTCTTATTTTGGCTGGGTATTGAGCAGAAACTTACAAACCCTAGGCGCAGACAGAGATTTTATAGACCCTGTATGCTGCGTAGTGCCACATCATTCGACCAATCAAAAAATTTTAATAAATTCTAAAAAAATTTTGATTGATGGAGTGATGTCATCTGATCATATCAGATAAGAACCCCACCCTTTCTCCAATGTTGGCACCAACAATGGATAAGCACAAGGGAGATGGCATCCAAGAGTCCATGTTGATCAAGATGTTGGGAATAGTGTCCCAAAGCCAACCGTCAGCCTGTTGACGGTTGTGCTCTTTCTTGTATTAGTATATGAATTATAAATTAATAAAAGTTATTTTGATATTTTTTATCACAAATTATTTCATCTTCTAATGAACTCCTGTATTGTGGTGAAGTCCTTAGGACTATTTAGACTCGACAAAGGAGGATTTATCGTTTAATCCTTAAACCTGTTCATGACCAAATGATACGTTGTTACCAAGGACAATAACATTTATCAAGCATAGGTCGTTGTGTGCCATATGGGTTGGTTGTCCTCTTAACTAAGAAGTGTGGAGATACTGGTATGGTATACAGGTGAGATGTAAGGGTACATCTGCATTGAACATGACCGACTCTGGAGCCTTTTCTGCTGTCAAGATTTGCTCCGATGGGATATGGGTATAACTGTCCCTCCAACCTGAGATCGTCATGGTGACTTGCAAGCAACTCACTGCACTTAGGCACTGGACTACCTGAATTTCTAATTCAGTGACGGAAGGCTGCTGGGTGTAGTCAAGTACTTGATTTGTCGGTGCGTGTGTCAAGATGGGATTGACCACTTCAATTCAGAAGCTGTGTACAGTCATGTTTCAATTTAGCAAAACCTTGGCCAGGGTAGTCCTAGTGAGGAGTCACAGGACTGTTTGAGTTGAGCACGATTCGGATGATCTGATCAGGATTGACAGTTTAACCTTGAGTCATCCTAAACACAGGGGTCAAAAGGATGAATTATACAGTAACCATATTCATGTAGGTTCTAAGTATTGTGATTGTGACTATTCAACCTATCCGAACGTCGGGTACCATTGCTAGATGGTCACTTCGATTAGTACAGAAATTAGTTCCTGTGCTACCGGCTTAGGATCGAACCTGCGGGGTCACACACATTAGAGATTCCTATCTGATCTGATGGCTGGTGAAGAGTCCTAAGTATCTGAGATTCTGTGATCGAGAATCAAGATTCTCTGATCATGAGTTCCACACATTTTGGGTACTGGGGTCAAAAGTCTCATTGGTTTGGGACTTTTCGATCAGGGTTTCATATCGATGAATTCTGATGCCCGATTGCCCATCGAATTTGGACTCAATATTTATGAGAGATTTAATTAGTGATTTGATCGCTAATTAACTCAATTTGATTGAGTAATTATTTTTGGATCAAATCTAATTGAATTGGATTCAGTTGGGTTTGACCCGATTAGGTTAAGTGTTGACCTAATCGCTAAGGTGTTTTGGTCCCTGATCTGATCAGGGGTTGGACTTAGTCAATTCTTGATTTGATTAAGATTTTATTGAGCCTAAATAAGCCTAATTAAGTTGAATTTAACTTAGTCTAATTGTGCTTAACCTATTTTGATTAGGTTGGTTTAATTATGATTAAACCACCTTTTGAATTCAACTCCCTGCACCACCTCACTTCTCTGCGCCCATTTGAATTCACGAAAAGCAACTTCTCATGAATTTTCTCCCATGCAGGAATCCCACGCCCACCCTTGTGTGCCAATTATCTGGATAAAAATAAGTTAGTTGGCCATTCAAATTCAAAGGATGTTTGAATTTGAATGGGCAACCAACTAATCCATGCGCCACCCACCTTATCTTGTGCACCCCTGCTTTACATGAGAAAGAGTTTCTCATGTAAACTCTCTATGCACAAAGAAGCCACACCTCCTCTCTTATCATGCCCAGAGTGGATAAGGATGAGTTGGTTTGCATTTGAATTCCAATTCGATTTGAATCAAGTGTGCAACCACTTATCTTTATCCTTTCACACGGATAAGACACGTCTTGCACTATTTTAAAAGAGAAAGAGAGGTGGGGCGTGCGTAGAAATTTTTAGAGAGAGAACAGTGGGTGTGAGGAAGCTTTGTGCATAAGTAGGAAGTTCAAAAACTTCCAAAAGAAAAAGACAGAAAAGAAACAAGAGTGGGCGCAGGGTTTTCAGTGAGTAACCTAGAGTTTTTGCCTGGGGTTCGGGAAGTGAGAAGGTGAGCTACGAGTGTTGTGAGCCCACCAAACTTCAAGGAGAGCTTCATCAACCTCTCTACCATCTTTGCTGATGATCTAGAGCATCCAAAGAGTCTGCAGACATCGATCGAAGGAGTTCGATCAGCATCGACCGTCAAAAGGGCTCTACAACGAACTAGCATTCATGAGAAGCCGATCAGACCGAAAGCTTCATGTGGATGATCCGTAGAGGCTAGACACACTGTGTGGCTATGTTGCAATGATCAGACCTTTCAAACGATGATCAGATTGCAGCGATCGACTACCTGCACAAAGGTAATGTGTTCTGAACATATAACAGTAAATTATTTACTGTAGAAGTTTGAATTTTAAATTTAAATGCATGCTATATATTATATTTAGATCCTAGTGTAGGATAAATATATGTTAATTAATTAGATTAATTAATATTTTTCACTGTAAAATTATAATTTTGAAAAAATTTTAAAATTATCATTTTACCCCTGCATTGAAATTCACTTCAAATGGTATCAGAGCAGGTTCTAAATATGATATACATTTGCATGCATAGATTAAGGTGTAATCTAAAAGTTTAAATTTGAAATTCAAAATTCAAAATTCAAAATTTAAAATTCAAAATTTGAACTTTGAAATTTATTTAAAATTTGAAATTCAAAATTCAAAATTCAAAATTTGAAATTTGAAATTTGAAATTTGAAATTTGAAATTTGAAATTTGAAATTTGGTTGAAATTTTAAATTTGAAATTTGAAATTCAAAATTCAAAATTTAAAATTCAAAAATTAGAAATTCAAAATTCAAAATTTGTTTGAAATTTTAAATTTGAAATTTAAAATTTGAAATTTAAAATTTGAAATTTAAAATTTAAAATTTAAAATTTAAATTTTGAAATTGGTATACTTAGATATACTTGATCCAAGTAGCAAGTAGTCTAATTGGATTGGTTGCCATGGTCGTCCGATCATAGGAGAAAAGAAGGGTTTAAAGGCCCTCTCCTCCCATTTGATGGGGTCTCCTATGGCGGTAGGGATGCCGATGCAATTATATCCCATGAAGACGAAGCAGTGAAAAAATTTAGTTGTAAAGATTTAATTATAAAATTTATCATGAATGTGTTAGATTAGATCTAAAGAAATATTCATGATTTATTTTGATTGAGTTATTTTCTGTTATGTAGTTAGCAATAGGATTGCTGTTTATGAAATATACTAATCCGTTTGTGAAATAAGTCAACATATTTGATGAATAGAAAATAAAACCTTTCAAATTTAAAAATTATTTTCGAAATGCCAAACCATGACCCATCAGTCCAAATACTTAATTAAAAGAATTAAGTGTTGTCTAGTTGGTCTAGAATTGTGAATTAAGACCTATGACAATTGCATAAACTTGTGGGTCAATGGGTTAGATGAATTAGGTCTATAATTGGGTTAGACCAAAGGTTAGCTTAAAGAAATAGACTAAATTAGAGTAATTGGTCAAATCTAATCAAAAGTTGAATTAGATTAGGTCAAGGATACTCTAGACTCAACTCCAATAGTTGTAGTTGAATGGGTCCATGTCTTTAACTAGACCAAGATGGACTTAATTCATGGCTATGCGGTGGAACCCTATTTACTAAGTTTATCAAATTAAAACTAATAAACCAGTTGGTGTCTAAGGTAAGTTCGGCAGTCTAACCAGTGGTTTTTAAGTGGGAGCTACTCGCATTCATTCGATCTCTGACGAGTTAATGTCATATCCCCACCACTGATCTCACTTACCTGGCCAACCTGGTGAGTTAGGTTTTGATTAGATCATTTGGTGATTAGGGCTCACCCATGTCATTAGGTAAATCAGTGTGACTGATTTAGGTGCTCCTAATGCCAGCTTTAATTAAATCCTTTTTAATCTGACTTGATGAAGTCAGTGGGAGGATTAAAATTAGCTGATTAATTTTTTCTCTTCTATCCTTTAATAAAAATCCTCAAAAATTATTAGATCCCCAAAAATGATTAAGTTATAGTGATAACTAAGTCATAGCCTCCCATTAAGTGAGTGGTAATGAGTCCATTAGTTTAATAATCATTGGAGGCCCATAGGCCTGGTGCTTATTGACTAATGAAATTATCATTCATAGTATGATAATTTGGTTGAGTCTTTCTGATGGTGGTTAGGTTGGCCGGTCAAAGTCGGGTCTGATCATTTATTAGTCAGATTCACCAAATCAAGTCATGTTAATGGTTGGACCTAACCAGATCTTTTCAGTGGAAGCCAAAGCCTACTGATTAGGTTCTGGGGCAAAATAAATTACTAGAAGTTGTTTAGAGAAATAACTGGTTATGAACCTACCCATAGATGCACATGGGTTGACCAACCAAAGTTGGGCTCATGTGTAGTCTGTGTGGATTCTAGTACCCACTAAGGAATTAAAGTAATTTCTCGAATTGAAGGTTGAGGCTACCAGTTCGTAAAAATACTAGGAGAAATTTTAGACTAAAGTCCAAGTCTTTAGTATTAATAATTTATGTACTAATAAAGATCTGGTTTTCCTTTATGCAGCTATGGCCACTACCCTATCGCTTCGGTCATTATTAGGTAATGACAAGCTCATGGGACCTAATTTCGATAGCTGGTATCGAAAATTAAAAATCATCCTTGAGCATGAGCGGATCCTTTATGTAGTAACGGATCCGACACCTGAGGAGCCAGCCCCGAATGCTAAAGGGACGGTCCGAGATACTTACCAGAAGTGGCTCAATGATCACATCATCGTTCGGTGCATAATGCTAGCGGTAATGAATGATGAGTTCAGCCGCAGGTTTGAGAACGCCTAGCCACAGGAGATGCTTCAAATGTTGAACGACTCCTTTGGCATGCCTGACGATGTTGAAAGGCACAAAACTAGTTGTGCCATTTTCAATGCTTGGATCAGGGATGGAGCCTCAGTCACCGATCATGTATTGTACATGATCGAAATGATTGAGCACCTAAGTAAACTGGGCTTTCCCTTGCACGAGCAGCTCGGTAAGGATGCGATCCTTAATTCTTTTCCCAAGTCCTTCCTCCCCTTCCTTACTCATTTTCAGATGATAAAGCTTGCAGTGAACTACCACGGCTTGTTGGGGTTGCTGTAGAACTTTGAGAAGGACCACCAGCTCCATAAGGAGTTAGTGAATGTTGTGGGAAGGTCTTCTTCTGGACATCAACCCTTTGAGAAAGGGAAGAAGAACAAGAAGAAGAAGAATAAAAAGGTGCAGCCACATGCTGGGATGTCTGCACAGGGTTAGACCAAGAAGCGCAAGCCCGACCAGAGCCAGGCGGAGTGCTTCTTTTGCAAGAAGCAGGGGCACTGGAAGAGGAACTGTCCTCTATACATTGCCTCCCTGGACCCGAACAGGCCAAAGAAAAAGCAAGGTAATTATATGATAACACCTTGCAACTTTTCCATTTGTGATACTACTGCCTGGGTATTGGATACCAGAAGCCCTTATCATATCTGTAATTCGATGCAGGGTCTGTAGGTCAGTAGGAGATTTGATGAAGGCGAGAGGTTCCTAAACGTTGGAGATGGAAGCAAAGTTTCAGTTCTAGCTTTAGGAATCATGAACCTTGTAATCAACTCTCGTAATCTAATTCTTAGTGAATGTCACTATTGTCCAAGCTTTTTATTAAATATTATTTCTGTAGGCCTTTTGGTCATGTACAGTTATAAATTTTTAATAAAAGGAAATGTTTGCAATATCATTTTGAATGGTGTTACAATATTTGTTGGACAACTAAATAATGGAATTTACTTACTATCACAGCCTGTTAACGTGGTTTAAACCTCTGGTAAATGTCCTAGAATAGATAATGTGTCAGAAGTCTACCTTTGGCACTGTAGGCTAGGTCATATCAATAAGAACCGGATAAACAGGTTGGCTTAAGAAAGAATTTTTGAAGTTGGTGATTGTGAATCACTTCCAACCTGTGAGTCCTGTCTTCTTGGGAAGATGACTAAGTCACCTTTTACTGGAAAAGATGAGCGAGCTGGTGAAGTCTTGGGTCTGGTACATTCTGATGTATGTGGACCCATGAGCTCAAGTGTAAGAGATGGATATTTTTACTTCATAACCTTCACAGACAACCTATCAAGGTATGGGTATGTCTACTTAATGAAGCATAAGTCAGAGTCATTTGAAATGTTCAAACTATTTCGAAATGAGGTAGAAAATGGTTTGATCCATGATGGGATTTGCTGGTCTGTCGATCTCCCTCTGGGGATATGCGCTCAAATCGACTTGTTCCCTTCTAAATAGGGTTTCGAGTAAGTCTGTAACTAAAATACCATATGAGATATGGATAGGACGTAAGCCAATACTCTCGCACCTTAGGGTTTGGGGGTGTCCGACTTATATTAAACGTTTAATTACGGACAAGCTTGGACCTAGGTCTGACAAGTATAATTTCATAGGGTACCCAAAAGAGACCAAAGGGTATTATTTCTACCTAGCTAATGAGCAAAAGGTGTTTGTCAGTCTTAAGACAATCTTTTTGGAAAAAGAGTTCCTTGGTGAAGGGACTGTTGCCTCTAAGGTCGAACTTGAGGAAGTTCGACAGGTGGAAAAACCAACACAAGTTGTTGAACCTGAACCGATTTGGTTAGATCAGATCCAGAGCCCATTGTTCCCGCACCCTTATGGCGGTCTGGTAGAGTACCACGTCAACCGGACAGATACTATGGTTTCTTGGTCCGAGACGGCAATCCTATCGAACTTGATGAAAACGATGAGGATCCGATCACCTACATGGATGCAATGCAGAGATCTGACTCTGAGAAATTGCTAGAGGCCATGAAATCCAAATTGGAGTCCATGAAGGTCAACGATGTGTGGACATTGGTTGACCCACCCGAAGGAGTAAAACTGATAGGGTGTAAGTGGGTCTTCAAGAGGAAGAGGGGCGCAGATGGAAAGGTGGAAACCTATAAAGCCCATTTGGTTGCCAAGGGATATCGTCAACGTTATGGTATAGACTATGATGAGATATTTTCTCCTGTGGTAATTTTTAAATTCATTCAGATTATGCTTGTGATAGCTGCCCATCTGGACTATGAAATCTAACAGATGGATGTGAAGATAGCTTTCCTAAATGGAGAGCTAGATGAAGAGGTGTATATGATACAACCTGAAAGATTCACATCCATAGATAAGTCTAAGGTGTGCAGGCTACAGAGGTCTATTTATGGACTTAAGCAGGCATCCCGGAGTTGGAACATACGTTTTGATAGGATGATTAAGACGTATGGCTTCATTAAGAATGGAGAAGAGCCTTGCATTTATAAGTGGGCTAATGGTCCAGTAGTGGTATTTCTTGTATTGTATGTGGATAATATTCTCTTAATCGGGAATGATGTCTCCACATTACAGGGAATAAAGATTTGGCTGTCGTCACAGTTTTTCATGAAGGATCTGGGAGAAGCTTCCAACATCCTAGGGATGAGGATCTATAGGGATAGATCTAAAAGGTTGCTTGGCTTATCCCAGTCCACGTACATTGATACTATGCTGAAGAGGTTCAGCATGGAGAATTCCAAGAAAGGCTATCTACCGATAGGCCATAGAATTTCTCTCTCGAAGAGGGATTTCCGACAACACCTCAAGAGAGAGAGCGTATGGGTAGAATTCCATATACTTCGGTAGTGGAATTTATCATATATGCCATGACATATACACGACCAGATGTGACATACTCACTAGGGGTAGTGAGTAGATACCAATCTGATCCAGGGGAGAATTACTGGAAGGTTGTTAAAACCATCCTGAAGTATTTAAGAAATACTAAAGACCAGTGGCTTGTTTATGGTGAATCGGACTTGAAACTTATAGGGTTTACAGACTCTAGTTTTTAGTTTGATCATGATGACAGCAAGAGTATGTCAAGATTTATTTTTATCCTTAATGGTGGGGCTGTCTGCTGGAAGAGTTCCAAGCAGCACACAGTGGCTGATTCATTTTGTGAGGCAGAGTATGTCACTGTATCAGATGCTGCCAAAGAAGCGATGTGGCTGAGGAAATTCATCACCGAGCTCAGAGTAGCACCCTCCCTTGTTGGTCTAGTTCTGCTCTACTGTGACAGCTCTGGAGCCATTGCTCAGACAAAGGAAACAAAGGCACACCAGCAGACGAAGCATATTCTGCGCCGCTACCATCTTATCCAGAAAATCATGGATCAAGGTGATGTCTACCTTCAGAAGATTGATAGGAAGGAGAACCTGGCCGACCCATTCACTAAAGCCATTGCGGTGAAGGAGTCGACGACTTCAAGTCGAAGATGGGTATTAGATACTGCACAGATTGGCTTTCGGCCAAGTGGGAGATTGTTGAGAATAGTATCCCAAAGCCAATCATCAGCCTGTTGACGGTTGTGCTCTTTCTTGTATTAGTATATGAAATATAAATTAATAAAAATTATTTTGGTATTTTTCATCATAAATTATTTCATCTTCTAATGAACTCCTGTGTTGTGGTGAAGTCCTTAGGACTATTTAGACTCGACAAAGGAGGATTTATCGTTTAGTCCTTAAACTTGACTTGTCGGTGCATGTGTTAAGATGGGATTGACCACTCCAGTTTAGGAGCTGTGTATAGTCGTATTTTAATTTAGCAAAATCTTGGCCAGGGTAGTCCTTGTGAGGAGTCACAGGACTGTTTGAGTTGAGCATGATTCGGATGATCTGATCAGGGTTGACAGTTTAACCCTGAGTCATCCTAAACATGGGGGTTAAAAGGATGAATTATACAGTAACCATATTCATGTAGGTTCTGAGTGTTGTGATTGTGACTCTTCGACCTATCCGAACGTCAGGTACCATTACTAGATGGTCACTTCGATTAGTACAGGAATTGGTTCCTGTGCTACCGGCTTAGGTTCGAACCTGTGGGGTCACACACATTAAAGATTCCTATCTGATCTGATGGCTGATATAGAATCCTACATGTTTGGGACTCAGTGATCAAGAATCAGGATTCTCTGATCATGAGTTCCACACATTATGGGTACCGGGGTCAAGAGTCCCACTGGTTGGGATTTTTCGATCAGGGTTACATATCGATGAATTCTGATGCTTGATTGCCCATCGAATTTGGACTTAGTATTTATGAGAGGTTTAATTAGTGATTTGATCACTAATTAACTCAATTTGATAGAGTAATTATATTTGGATCAAGTCCAATTGAATTGGATTCAGTTGGGTTTGACCCGATTAGATTAAGAGTTGACCTAATCGTCGAGATGGTTTGGTCCCTGATTTGATCAGGGGTTGGGCTTAGTCAATTCCTAATTTGATTAGTATTTTATTGAGCCTAATTAAGTTGGGTTTAAATTAGTCTAATTGGACCTAACTTATTTGGTTCAATTAGGTTGGTTTAAATAATTAAACCACCTTGACCTAATCTCCATGCGCCACCTCACTTCCATTGCACCCATTTGAATTCATGAGAAGAAACTTCTCATGAAATTTTTCCTCATGCCAAGCCCTCTCCACGCCCCACTTTAATGTGTCAAATGAATGGATAAGGATGATTGGTTGGCCATTCAAATTCAAAATAAAGTTTGAATTTGAATGGGCAATCAATCTTTGCACCTTATCCCTTTTTTTACGCTTCATTTATTACATGAGAAAAGGTTTCTCATGAAATCACTCCATGCATAATTTAAGCCATGCCTCACGCCTTTAGTGGATAAGGGATGAGTTGGTGTCCATTTGAATACAAAATTTGATTTGAATTCAAATGTGCAATTACTCATCTTTATCCTTTCTTTTGGATAACACGTTTGACGTTGTTATATAAGAAGAAGATTTTTGAAAAAAAATTTTGGGGCGTGAGAAGTCTTGTGCGTGAGAAGGAAGTCCATATCCTTCCAAGAGAAAAGAAAGAAAGGAAAGAAAAGTGGGTGCAAGGTTTCCGGTGAGTTCCCTAGAGTTTTGGCATGGGGTTCAGGAAGTGAGAAAGTAAGCTACGAGTATCGTGAGCCCATAAAATCTCAGAGAGATCTTCAACATCCTCTCAAGCATGTCTGTTGATGACTCAGAGCATCCAAAGAATCGACAGACATCGATCGAAGGAGTTCGATCAGCATTGATCATCAAAAGGGCTCTACAATGAGCTAGCACTCGTGAGGAGTCGATCAGATCGGAAGCTTCGTGTGGATGATCCATAGAGGTCAGATATGCTGTGTGGCTGCATCGCGATGATCAGACTCTCCCAACGATGATCAGATTGCGGTGATCTACTATCCACATAAAGATATTGTGTTCTGAACACATTACAATAAAGTATTTATAGTTCAAATTCGAATTTTAAATTTAAATGCATGCATGCTATATATCATATTTAGATCCTAGTGTAGGATAAATTTATGTTAATTAATTAGATTAATTAATATTTTTTTACTGTAAAATTATGATTTTGAAAAAAAATTAAAATTATCATTTTACCCCTACACTGAATTTTCCCATAAATGATATCAGAGCGAGGTTCTTAGATATGATATATATATTTGCATGCATAGATTAAGTTGTAATCTAAAAGTTTAAATTTAAAATTCAAAATTTAAAATTTGAATTTTGAAAGTTGTTCGAAATTCAAATTTTAAAAATTTGAAATTTAAAATTTGAAATTTGAATTTTGAAATTTGAAATTCAAAATTCAAAATTCAAAAATTTGAAATTCAAAATTTGAAATTTGAAATTTGGTTGAAATTTCAAATTTAAAATTCAAAATTTGAAATTCAAAATTTGAAATTCAAAAATTTGAAATTTAAAATTTAAAATTTGTTTGAAATTTGAAATTCAAAATTTAAAATTTAAAATTTAAAATTTAAAATTTAAAAATTAAAATTGATATATTTAGATATACTTGATCCAAGTAGCAAGTAATCGAATTTGGTTGGTTGCCATGGCCGTCCGGTCATAGGAGAAAAGCAGGGTTTAAAGGCCCTCTCCTCCTATTCGATGGGGTCTCCTATGGCGGTAGGGGTACTGCTACAATTACATCCCATGCAGATGAAGCAGCGAAAGAAATTAATTGTAAAAGTTCAATTGTGAAATTTATCATGAATGTGTTAGATTAGATCTAAAAGAATATTCATGATTTATTTTGATTGAGTTATTTTTTGTTATGTAATTAGCAATAGGATTGCTATTTATGAAATATGCTGATCTATTTATGAAATGAGTCAACATATTTGGTGAACAGAAAATAAAACCTTTCAAATTTAAAAATTATTTTCAAAATGCCAAACCCTGACCCATCATCCCAAATACTTAATTAAAAGAATTAAGTATTGTCTAGTAGGTCTAGAATTGTGAATTAAGACCTAAGACAATTGCATAAACTTGTGGATCAATGAGTTAGATAGATTAGGTCCATAATTGGGTTAGACCTAAGGTTAGCTTAAAGAAATGGACTAAATTAGAGTAATTGGTCAAATCTAATCAAAAGTTGAATTAGATTAGGTCAAGGATACTCTAGACTCAACTCCAATAGTTGTAGTTGAATGGGTCCATGTCTTTAACTCATGGACTTAATTCATGGCTATGCGGTGGAACCCTATTTAATAAGTTGATCAAATTAAAACTAATGAACCGGTTGGTGTCTAAGGTAAGTTTGGCATTTTGACCAATGGTTTTTAAGTGGGAGCTACTCGCAGTGATTCGATCTCTGACGAGTTAATGGCTTATCCCCACCACTGATCTCACTTACCTAGCCAACCTAGTGAATTAGGTTTTGATTAGATCACTTAGTGATTAGGGCTCACCCATGTCATTAGGTAAATCAGTTTGACTGATTTAGGTGCTCTTAATATCAGCTTTAATTAATTTTTTTTTTTAATCTGACTTGGTGAAGTCAGTGGAAGCATTGAAATTGGCTAGATATTTTCTTCTATCTATCCTTTAATAAAATCCTCAAAAATTATTAGGTCCCTAAAAATGATTAAGTTATATTGATAACTAAGTCATAGCCTCCCATTAAGTGAGTGATAATGAGTCCATTAGTTTAATAATCATTGGAGGCCCAAAGGCCTAGTGCTTATTGACTAATGGAATTATCATTCATAATATGATAATTTGGTTTGAGTCATTCTGATGGTGGTCAGGTTGGCCGATCAAAGTCGGGCCTGATCATTTATTGGTCTGATTCACCAAATCAAATCATGTTAATGGTTGGACCTAACCAGATCTTTTTAGTAGAGGCCAAAGCCTACTGATTAGGTTCTGGGGCAAAATCAATTACTAGAAGTTGTTTAGAGAAACAACTGGTTATAAACCTACCCATAGATGCACATGGGTTGACCAACCAAAGTTGGGCTCGTGTGTAGTCTGTGTGAATTCTAGTACCTACTAAGGAATTAAAGTAATTCCTCGAATTGGAGGTTGAGGCTACCAGTTTGTAAAAATACTGGGAGAAACTTTAGACTAAAGTCCAAGTCTTTAGTATTTATAATTTATGTACTAATAGAGGACTGATTTTCCTTTATGCAGCTATGGCCACTACCCTGTCCCTCCGATCAATATTAGATAATGACAAGCTCATGGGACCTAATTTCGATAGCTGGTATCGAAAATTAAAAATCATCTTTGAGCATGAGCGGATCCTTTATGTAGTGTTGGGTATAAAATACCCACAGCCGAAACCCCCAGCGGAATCGACGACGGAACAGAACAGCTCCGCCCGGACTCCTACGGAAGTCGGGCTCCACCACCGGCATCGACAGCAGCTCAGCTCCGCCCGGACTCCTACGGGAGCCGGGCTCCGCCTTCGACTTCGAGCAGCTCGGCTCCGCCCGGGCTCCTACGGGAGCCGGGCTCCGCCTTCGACTTCGAGCAGCTCGGCTCCGCCCGGACTCCTACGGGAGCCGGGATCCGCCATCGACTTCGAGTAGCTCGGCTCCGCCCGGACTCCTACGGGAGCCGGGCTCCGCCTTCGACTTCGAGCAGCTCGGCTCCGCCCGGACTCCTACGGGAGCCGGGCTCCACCTTCGATATCAACAGTAGCTCAGCTCCTCCCGGACTCCTACGGGAGCCGGGCTCCGCCTTCGACTTCGAGCAGCTCGGCTCCGCCTGGACTCCTACGGGAGCCGGTCTCCGCCTTCAATATCAACAGCAGCTCAGCTCCGCCCGGACTCCTACGGGAGCCGGGCTCCGCCCTCAGTATCAGCTGCTGGTAAGCTCCGTCCGGACTCCTACGGGAGCCGGACTTCATCTTTAACTTTGATTGCAGAATGCTCCGCCTGGACTCCTATGGGAGCCGGGTTCCGCTTTCAGTATCCAATGCAGGTAAGCTCCGTCCGGACTCCTACGGGAGCCGGACTCCACCTACGACCCCAACCGAAAGGAGGACCCTTTCCGGACTTCTACAGAGGCCGGACTCCGACCGCTGCCGAGCCTCGATCAACAGATCCGCGCCCCTTGGCAGATCACAATAACAACCATGATCCTGTTCCACTTCCTGTAGCGGATTCCACGTGGCTCCATTACTCTCCGACAGGCTGTGTCAACGGCCATGATTCTGCTCCGCTCCCTGCGGCAGGTGCTGCACGATCCCACTACTCGCTGACAACTAGCGGCAA
This sequence comes from Elaeis guineensis, assembly GCF_000442705.2. Taxonomy (NCBI): domain Eukaryota; kingdom Viridiplantae; phylum Streptophyta; class Magnoliopsida; order Arecales; family Arecaceae; genus Elaeis; species Elaeis guineensis. Next base: position 40,917,124 of record NC_025997.2, read on the forward strand.
CGGACGCCGCTCCACTACCTGCAACAGGCCCTACGTGGCAGGCTATGACAATAGCCACGGGTCTATCCCACTATCCTTTGCAATCATTTCCCCTGACCATGGGCGGCCCACTACCAGACGGTTACAAACGTCGCCATCAATCCGTTGCCTCCTCCGCCTATAAAAGGGGGACCCAGATACGTTATTCTTTAAGCTCATTTTCTTATCCCAAAACTCTGCTAAATTCTCCGTTCGAGCACTCCATTCTTGTTGAGGCAGAGAACTGACTTGAGCGTCGGAGGGTCTTGCCGGAGCAACCCCACCTCCGGTTTAGACTTCCCTTGCAGGTCCCGGTGGCGACCGTGGCTTCCCCGACTCCAGCTTCTCCGGCGCAAGCAGATTTTTGCACCAACAGGATTGGTGCTAGAGGAAGGGGGTTGTGTCTTCGCAGCACCCTTGTTCTTGAAGGAGCACTCAACGGATCTGCTTCCGGCCATCTTTTCCGATGCCCAATCCTCCTTCCCTCATCTGATGCCCTCTCACGAGGTCTCTACACAATTACCTCCGACTATGGTCACCGATAAAGGGTGGTCGGATGACCGGTCTCCGTCGGATTCCGTCAACGTCATCTCGGGGGAATCCCGGCGGGAGGCAATCAGCATACCAGCCGCGTCCCTCAAGCGGCAAAAAGTTGAAGAGCCCATAGCCTTCACTGAAGAAGACGCCCAGGGAGTCCAATTTCCTCATAACGATGCGGTCGTGGTTTCCTTGAACATAGCAAATTACGACGTCCGCCGCATTCTCGTCAACAACGAGAGTTCGGCCGACATCTTGTTCTACAATGCCTTTTCAAGAATGGCCACTCTTGGCGGTCATCTAAGGCCGATTTGCTCCCCCTTAATAGGGTTTACCGGTGATGCCGTTCCGACGGAAGGAATGATAGCTCTAACTGTGACCGCGGGTCAGAATCCAAAGCAGTCCAGAGCTCTAGTAAATTTCCTGGTGGTAAAGGCGCCATCTGCCTACAATGCAATCCTTGGCCGGCCCGGCCTCAATGCCCTCAGAGCTGTTGTTTCAACCTACCATTTGAAATTGAAGTTTCCCACCAGCCAGGGGATCAGAGAAGTCCGGGGAGACCAAGCACTGGCCAGGCATTGCTACAACATTGCCTTGCAAAGAAGCGATCAAGCGGACCTCTATCCGGTCGACGGATTGGATGCGCGCGATGACCTCACAGAAGAGAGGGGCAGTCCAATCGAAGACTTAATACCAATTCCTTTGAATGATGGGAATACGGAGCATGTGGTATTAATTGGCTCCAACCTGGAGGAGGAGGTGCGGACGCGTCTTGTGGATTTCCTCCGAAGGAATGCGGACGTTTTTGCATGGGTCCCGACGGATATGTCGGGGATCGACACAGAGGTCATGGAACATCATCTGGCGGTCGACCCTAAGCATTGACCGACGAAAGAAAAAATCTGGAGTCATGCCCCGGAGAGGCAGAAGGCGATAGCCGAGGAAGTGGATAAGCTTCTCAAGGCCGGATTTATCAAGGAAGTCAATTATCCTGAGTGAATCTCCAATGTTGTTTTGGTCAAGAAAGCAAACGGCAAGTGGAGGATGTGTATCGACTTCAAAAAGCTGAATAAGGCTTGCCCAAAAGACAGCTACCCCCTTCCCAGGATCGACCAACTGGTGGACGCCACCTCAGGCCATGAGCTCCTCACTTTTATGGACGCATTCTTCGGCTATAACCAGATTAGAATGGCATCGGAAGATGAAGAAAAGACAGCTTTCATCACTAATCGCGGTCTTTACTGCTACAGGATCATGCCGTTCGGCCTCAAGAACGTGGGCGCCACCTATCAACGACTGGTGAACAAAATCTTCAAAGAGCAGATCGGCCGAAACATGGAGGTTTACGTAGACGATATGCTTGTAAAAAGCAGATCTTCCGGAGATCATGTCGCCGACCTCGAGGAAACTTTTGGCGCTCTTCGAAAATACAGAATGAAGCTGAACCCGACCAAGTGCGCCTTTGGGGTAACCTCAGGAAAGTTCCTGGGCTTCATGGTATCGGGGCGCGGGATTGAGGCCAATCCAGAGAAAATTCGCGCCATCCAAGAGATGATCGCCCCAAGGTCAATCAAGGAGGTCCAGTGCCTCACGGGGAGGATTGCAGCTCTTAATCGCTTTGTCGCGAGGTCGGCCGAACGATGTTTGCCCTTCTTCCAAACCCTCAAGCAGCCGAAGAACTTCTGTTGGACCCCTGAATGCCAACAGGCATTTGAAGAATTAAAAGGCTACCTTAGCTCACCTCCACTGCTGGCGAAGCCCGAACCTGGGGAGAATTATTTTTGTACCTGGCAGTCTCTCCCACAGCCCTCGCAGCGGTCCTTGTCAAAGAAGAAATGAAAGCCCAGCGGCCGGTCTACTACATTAGCCGTGCGCTGAGGGATGCCGAGACCAGGTATACTAAATTAGAAAAACTGACCTACGCCTTGTTGATTGCAGCTCGGAGACTCCGACCTTACTTTCAAGGGCACACGGTGACACTACTCACCGATCAACCGATCAAGGCAGTTTTGCACCGAGCTGATACCTCTGGAAGAATGGCAAAATGGGCAATCGAGCTCACAGAATTCGACATCAACTACAAACCTAGACCAGCAATAAAGGCCCAAATATTGGCAGATTTCATAGTAGAATGCACCATCCCCGAGGAGGCCGAACCTGAGCAAAGCAAAGTTGACGACCTGAAGGCTCGACCGAACTCCCCCAACGAAGAAGCCAGCCCCTCCGATTGCTTTTGGACCCTCCATGTGGACGGATCTTCCAACATGGCAGGTGCAGGTGCGGGACTAATCTTGGTTAGTCCGGAGGGAGTCATCGCAGAGTACGCTCTGCATTTCGAGTTCTCCGCGATGAACAATGGAGCGGAATATGAAGCTCTGATCGTAGGATTAAGGGTCGCCAAAGAGCTTGCAATAGGTCGACTCCGGGTGCACAGCGACTCCCAACTTGTGGTGGGGCAAGTCAGCGGAAGCTATGAAGCACGGGAGGACAGTATGGCCAAATATCTTGAGAAAGTGAAGGAGTTCACCCCCGCCTTTAGCAGTTTCGACATCAGGCAAATTCCAAGGTCGGAGAATACCATAGCCGATCTTCTCTCCAAACTGGCGACATCGGCTCCGGCCGAATTGCCCAAAGGTGTCCTCTTTGAAGTTTTAAAACATCCGAGTACGGAAGAACCGCGGCCCGTAATGAGATCGACCACGAGCCCAGCTGGGTCGACCCACTGACAACCTATCTTAAAGATGGGATCCTCCCCCAGGATGCGAAAGAGGCCCGAAAGCTCCGAAATCAAGCCTCCCAGTACATTCTTTATGAGGGCAAATTGTACAAAAGATCATACTCCTTGCCCCTCTTAAGGTGTCTCCGGCCCTCAGAAGCTGACTACGCTCTATGGGAAGTACACGAGGGAGCTTGCGGAAACCATTTGGGTGCCAAATCTTTATCCCACAAGCTACTCCGCCAAGGGTATTACTGGCCGACAATGCATCATGATTCGATCGAATATGTCAAGAAATGTGATCGATGCCAGAGATACGCCAACGTCCAGAGACAACCCGCCACCGAGCTCACGCCCTTGAGTGTCCCATGGCCTTTTGCACAGTGGGGGATGGACATTCTAGGCCCCTTTCCCATGGCGTCCGGTCAAAGGAAGTTTCTCCTTGTAGCGATCAACTACTTCACCAAATGGGTCGAGGCCGAGCCACTAGCAAAAATCACAGAAGCGAAAGTGCAGGATTTCGTCTGGAAATCGATCGTATGCAGGTTCGGTTTGCCTAGAACCCTAATCACTGATAATGGACGGCAATTCGCAGGAGCCAGATTTGCTGAATTCTGTGAAGATCTAAACATCTCCCACAACTTCACATCAGTGGCCCATCCTCAGGCAAACGGCGAAGCTGAGGTAACTAACAGAACCCTTTTGCAGGGAATTAAGACAAGGCTGGAAAGAGCGAAGGAACTTGGGCGGACGAGCTTTATCATGTACTATGGGCGTACCGAACTACCCAAAGGTTGCCTACAGGGGAGACTCCCTTTGCTTTAGCCTTTGGAACGGAAGCTGTCATCCCGATCGAGCTTAAACTCCGTCGGCACGAGTCGTGGCATTCGACGAACCCCAAAATGCACAAAGTCTCAGAGCAACCTGACCTGCTGGAAGAAAGGCGGGAGATTGCTCAGGTTCGAATGGCAGCCTACAGACAGAAAGTTGCCCGATATTACAACGCCCGGGTCAAGAACAAGGCATTTAAAGCAGGAGATCTAGTGCTCCGACGAGCTGCTGTCTCGCAACCACAGGGCCAGGGGAAACTTGCCCCAAACTGGGAGGGACCTTACGAGGTCAAGGAGTAGTTCGGCCGAACTTATTATCTTAAGGAGCTCGGAGGAGCCGACCTCCCGCGACCATGGAACTCAGAAAACTTACGGATGTACTACCAGTAATTTCGTCCTAATCAAAAAATGCGTGCCCATATGTCTTGGGACAATTCAAGCAAACTGTATCAAAAACAAGAGGGCAACCTCTTAAAGTCGAAGGCCCGGTTCTTTTAGACCGGATGGGGGGAGAGGCCTTACAATGCCCATATGTGCCCCCACAGCCCTGTTAGGGACAGGAGGAGAACCTCGCCCTAACTTGAGCAAAGTCGAAGGCCCGGTTCTTTTAGACCGGATGGGGGGAGAGGCCTTACAACGCCCATATGTGCCCCCACAGCCCTGTTAGGGACAGGAGGAGAACCTCGCCCTAACTTGAGCAAAGTCAAAGGCCCGGTTCTTTTAGACCGGATGGGGGGAGAGGCCTTACAACGCCCATATGTGCCCCCACAGCCCTGTTAGGGACAGGAAGAGAACCTCGCCCTAACTTGAGCAAAGTCAAAGGCCCGGTTCTTTTAGACCGGATGGGGGAGAGGCCTCGCAACGCCCAATGTGCCCCCACAGCCCTGTTAGGGACAGGAGGAGAACCTCGCCCTAACTTGAGCAAACCCGAAAACCCGTTCTTCTAGACCGGATGGGGGAGAGACCCCACAGCGCCCTAAAGGCCCCCGCAAGCCAGGCTAATAACGCGAGGAGGACCTCACGCCGGCCCGAGCAAAATGAAAGGCCCGGACTCCTACGGGAGCCGGGTCCCAGCGACAAAGAAGACTTCACCCGGACTCCTACGGGAGCCGGGTTCGCTCTCAGTATCAGCCGCTGGTAAGCTCCGTCCGGACTCCTACGGGAGCCGGACTTCATCTTTAACTTTGATCGCAGAGGACCCCGCCCGGACTCCTACGGGAGCCGGGGAATGCCTCAACATCAGCTGCAGAACAGCTCCGAGGGAAACGAAAGGCTCCACCCGGACTCCTATGGGAGCCGGGTTCCAACGACAAAAAAGATTTCACCCGGACTCCTACAGGAGCCGGGCTCCATCGACGACATCAGCTACGGGACAACCCGCCCGGACTTCTACGGAAGCCGGACTTTGCCTAGGACTTTGGTTGCAGGAAAACGAAAGCTTTGCCCTGGCCCCTACGAGAACCAAGCTACTCCAACTTCAGGAGGACTTCTCCGCTCGGACTCCCAAGGGAGCCGGACTCAGCTCCGACTTCAACAGAGAAGAAACCCAAGCAAAAAGGAAAGCAAACAGTGCCCGAAGGCAACGGAAGCCTGGACCCCCAAATTCAAGCCCTAGGGGGGACTTCGGGCCCGAAGGGCCCCAAGCGAGCCTGCAGCCGTCAACGGAATCACAATTGGGTATCTTCGAACGGCGTAAGAACTGAAAAAGTAGCTCGGCAAACGATAACCCCACATGAACTGAAGAGGCCGCCGACGACCTTGGGAGACGTGACACAGACGAAGAGAAGGAAAGGAAAATGAAGAAGTTCGACAGACAACTATTTAACGCGAGATGCAGACGAGGTACCAAAATCTCTTTTTCATTTAACAAGAGTATACGTTACAGGACCCGGTGGGTCAGAAAAAAAAAAAAAGAGAGAGAAAAAGAAGATACACGTCATTACAAGTCTCGCAAGCACGGTTCGGGCAGGACGAACGGAGGCCGCTACGAACTCCTCTCTCCGTCTCTATCCTTCTCAGTCGCGTTCTCCAGTGCGTGTAACAGCTCTCGCCCATCTCGCCTCATTCTGTTTCCGAAGTCCCAACCCTAGCGGGAAAGGGGTGGGATAGATCTCCGGAGACGGTAAGGGCAACGGCGGCAGTAGCGAAGACCTGTTTCAAGAAGAACCGGAGTCACCTCGGAAGCGGTAGCGACGCCAGAGATGTGCCTCATCTCCGAACGCCCCACAACAGCCGCCACCCAAATTGCTCCGGCAAGGTCGGCATGCGCTACTTCCACCGTCCCCGCAACAAGTTCCACTGCCTCGCCATCGATGCCGACCGCCTCCGGTCCTCGGCCCCGACGGCGTCAAGGATCCCGTCATGGCTTATGACGGCAGCTCTGCCCTCTTGATCGGTATCACCCCGCCTTGCTACTCGAAATTCGCGGCAGAACAACTTCACCGACAGCCCCCGTTACTAAACCCCTGTTGTTGAAGGAATTCTTCCTCGGGCCCCCTTTAAAACGATGGAGATTCTCACGGCCGCCATTCTCCTCCTCACCTTCCTCCAAGCCCTAAAAATCCCCTCAAGAACAGCCTCCAGAGTAGAGGACATGGTGTGGAAACCCTCAGAGAAGAATTGGGGGGCTAAAGGAGGCAAGGACTGGTGCGAGGGAGGCAAGACTCTCAGGGGAAAGAAAAGCGCCAGGATGAGGCCATGAAAGGACTGAGGGGTTTAAATAGCAGACGGATCCTGGCGCAGTTATGGCGGCGTGTATTCCTGGGCCAGCTGGTGTGTGCCACGTGTCACGCTTATCCGCTTCATTGCTATCGAGGGTTGACCGCTCGCAAATTCCCGTGGCACGGCGCTTGGGATCGCGCTTCAACGGGGGTTCCGAAAAGACTCTTCAGGTCACCTTCACCAAAAAGCGGGCTCTGACGTACGCACATTAAGTGCCAAAATATCTGGAGGCGGCAGTGCGCAGGATTCGAAGGGACGGTTTCGGCTGTACCCATCTCTCTCTCTGTACTTCCTTCATCTGAAATTCAAACTCGGAAGTAGGGGGACTAGTGTTGGGTATAAAATACCCACAGCCGAAACCCCCAGCGGAATCGACGACGGAACAGAACAGCTCCGCCCGGACTCCTACGGGAGCCGGGCTCCACCACCGGCATCGACAGCAGCTCAGCTCCGCCCGGACTCCTACGGGAGCCGGGCTCCGCCTTCGACTTCGAGCAGCTCAGCTCCGCCCGGACTCCTACGGGAGCCGGGCTCCGCCTTCGACTTCGAGCAGCTCAGCTCCGCCCGGACTCCTACGGGAGCCGGGCTCCGCCTTCGACTTCGACAGCAGCTCAGCTCCGCCGGACTCCTACGGGAGTCCGGGCTCCACCACCCACATGACAGCAGCTCAGCTCCGCCCGGACTCCTACGGAGCCGGGCTCCGCCTTCGACTTCGAGCAGCTCAGCTCCGCCCGGACTCCTACGGAGCCGGGCTCCGCCTTCGACTTCGAGCAGCTCAGCTCCGCCCGGACTCCTACGGAGCCGGGCTCCGGCCTTCGACTTCGACACGCAGCTCAGCTCCGCCCGGACTCCTACGGGAGCCGGGCTCCACCACCATCGACAGTAGCTCAGCTCCGCCCGGACTCCTACGGGAGCCGGGCTCCGCCTTCAACTTCGAGCAGCTCAGCTCGCCCGGACTCCTACGGAGCCGGGCTCCGCCTTCGACTTCGAGCAGCTCGGCTCTGCCCGGCTCCTACGGGAGCCGGGCTCCACCTTCGATATCAACAGCAGCTTAGCTCCGCCCGGACTCCTACGGGAGCCGGGCTCCGCCTCAGTATCAGCTGCTGGTAAGCTCCGTCCGGACTCCTACGGGAGCCGGACTTCATCTTTAACTTTGATTGCAGAATGCTCCGCCCGGACTCCTACGGGAGCCGGTTTCGCTTCCGTATCCACTGCAGGTAAGCTCCGTCCGGACTCCTACGGGAGCCGGACTCCACCTACGACCCCAACCGAAAGGAGGACCCTTTCCGGACTTCTACAGAGGTCGGACTCCGACCGCTGCCGAGCCTCGATCAACAGATCCCGCCCCTTGGCAGATCACAATAACAACCATGATCCTGTTCCACTTCCTGTAGCGGATTCCGTCGGCTCCATTACTCTCTGACAGGCTGTGTCAACGGCCACGATTCTGCTCCACTCCCTGCGGCAGGTGCTGCACGATCCCACTACTCGCTGACAACTAGCGGCAACGGACGCCGCTCCACTACCTGCAACAGGCCCTACGTGGCAGGCTATGACAATAGCCACGGGTCTACCCCACTACCTTTCGCAATAAATTCCCCTGACCATGGGCGGCCCACTACCAGACGGTTACAAACGTCGCCATCAATCTGTTGCCTCCTCCGCCTATAAAAGAGGGACCAGATACGTTATTCTTTAAGCTCATTTCTTATCCCAAAACTCTGCTAAATTCTTCGTTCGAGCACTCCATTCTTGTTGAGGCAGAGAACTGACTTGAGCGTCGGAGGGTCTTGCCGGAGCAACCCCACCTCCGTTTAGACTTCCCTTGCAGGTCCCGGCGGCGACCGCGGCTTCCCTGACTCCAGTTTCTCCGGCGCAAGCAGATTTTTGCACCAACAGTTCAGATAAGTGTATCTTATGAAAATAAATTTGAAGCCTTTGATAAGTTCAAGGAGTACCAAGGTATGGTCGAGAAATAACTGAAAAAGTATCAAGCTCTTCGATCTGATCGAGGAGAAAATACTTACCATTGAATTTTTGGATCATCTTAAAAGTAAAGGTATTCTCTCTGAATGACCCTCCTAATACGCCTCAGTTAAATGGTGTAGCAGAAAAGGAAAAATCGTACTATGATGGATATGATGCGGTTCATGATATGCTTCATTGATCTCCCAATATCTTTCTAGGGATAATGACCTAGAGACTGCCACATATATATTAAACAGAATGCCTTCAAAGTCTGTTGTAAGCACTCCATATGAGATATGAAAGGAAGGAAGCCTAATCTTAATATCTTAGACTTAGGGCTATCCTACTTATATCAAAATATTTTTGGATATAAGCTTAGTGCTAGATCAGACAAGTGTAGGTTTGTAGAGTATCTTAAAAAAATTAATTGATATTATTCTATCATCCTACTGAACAAAAGAATTTGTTAGTAGGGCACCTACTTTCTTGAAACATGAATTTATCCAAGAAGAAGGCAGTGGGAGGAATATTGAATTTATGAAAGTTCATGATCTACAAACCGATCTAGAAATATCAGTGGTTGGACCATAAGAAGATCCTCAATCAAAAGTATCCAAGGATGAGGTATATCTACTATACACACCTCTTCTCCGAAGGTCAAATAGAGTGCGTCAAGCATCTCTGAGATATAATTTATTATTGAGAATAACAATCTATCAACATCATTCAGGATATTGATCCACTGACCTATTCGGAAGCAGTCATGAGTAAGGACTCAGATAGATAGCTGAAGCTATGAAATCTGATATGGACTTGATGAATACTAACCAAGTGTAGACCTTGGTTGATGCACCTAAGGGTGCGACCCCCATAGGGTGCAAGTGAGTCTTCAAAAGGAAGATCGGAGTAGATAGCCAAAGAAAATCTACAAAGCTAGGTTAGTGGTGAAGGGTTTCAGTCAAAGGCAAGGAATTGACTATGATAAAACCTTCTCACTAGTGGCTATGCTCAAATCCATCCGAATTTTGCTTGCTATAGCAACATACTACGATTATGAAATCTGACAGATGGATGTCAAATTGATTTTCAATAGTAATCTAGAGGAAGAAGTCTATATGTTTCAGCCAAAGAGATTTGTCTCAAGTGGAAGAGCAAATCAAGTATGCAGGCTATGAGATCCATCTATGGATCGAAGCAGATTTTGAGGAGCTGGAACATCTAATTTGATATGACAGTCAAAGAGTTTGGCTTTATCAAAAATATGGATGAACCATGTGTATATAAGAAAACAAGTGGGAGTGTTATTGTCTTCTTGGTTCTATATATCGGTGACATACTGCTCATTGGGAATGATATCCCAATGATGCAATCAGTCAAGACTTGGCTATCAAATAAGTTTTCATAAAAGATTAGAGTGAAGCATTTTATATACTGGGTATAAAGATCTATAAAGATAGATCTAAAAGGAGTTAGGCTTATCCCAGTCACGGTATATAGACCTCATATTAAAGAGATTTAATATGGAGGCAAGTAAGAAAGGTTACTTGTCTGTAAGTTATGGTATACATCTCTCTAAGAAAATGTATCCTAAGACATCAGAAGAGAGGAAAAGGATGAATAAAATTTCTTATGCTTCGGCTGTGGGATCAATTATGTATGCCATGCTATGTACCAAGCCTGATGTAGCTTATGCTTTGGACATAGCTAGTAGATTTCAGACTGATCTAAGGAAAGATCATTGAAAAGCAGATGATAGCAAGTCAATATCAGGGTATGTGTTTATCCTAATTGATGGGGCAGTGAGTTAGAAGAGTTTCAAACATCAGATAGTAGTTGACTTAACTACTGAGCCAGAGTATGTTGCTGCTAGTGAAGCCATTAAGGAAGCTGTCTGGATGAAAAAACTCATCATGGATTTAAGAGTCATTCTTAAGATTGAAGGACCGGTGTCACTCTATAGTGATAACACTGGGGCCATTATTCAAAATAAGGAACCTAAGTCTCATTATAGATCCAAGCACATCCTCAGACATTTCTATCTCGTTAAAGATAAGATGTTATCTTTGAACGAGTAGACAGAAAGAACAATATAGCAGATCTATTCACTAAGGCCATACCATAGCAGCTATACGATCGCCATCTTGATTATATGAGATACAAAGGTGATTGGCTTTAGTGCAAGTGAGAGATTGAAAGAAGAGTGCCCTATAAGCCAATCGCAAGTGTGTGCGATGGGACTTAAAATTTTTCAACTTATGAAATGATATTTATATTATTTGAGATATTGATTCATCATATTAGCTGCATCTTATTATGTCTAAGATTATGATAAACCCTAAAGATTAGGATAATGATTTTAGGAGACATGAATTGATCATGCTAGTAAGATCTAAAATTCTAAAATCTTAATATTAAATATTTCTGATTGTAGGAGCATTGAGTCAGAGATCAATATTTCAGATAGATTGGTACATTCTATGTATGCTCAATGGAGAGGGTGGCAGATCTCACTAGAGACTTGTGTGAGATACTAATACAAAGATATGGGTGCTCATTTAAGAAATGAGTCCATTAAATTGACTCGATGAAAGAGAACATCTTATGGAAGCCTTATTTGCATGTCAAAGATGATTTTTTAAGTGGAGTTGTGCAAGTAATCCTTAGATCTGAGACCACCATGGAATCTTGTGCATATGAATCCATATTTTGGTTCATACCCAGGCATGGCATTAAGACATGTACGGGATATTTTGGATATGGTGGAGTGTGTATGAAGGTTGTGAGTAGGTCAATATGGAATTGATCACTCATAGTAAGAGGAGATCGCATCCTGTGTATTCTCAATCCTAGATGACTCAGAAAAGTCTTTTGGCCAAAAGTAGGAAGAAGATTAGAAAGAGTTTCTAATGCTTCTTCGTTGGAGTTATCATTGGTTAATTGAGAATCGATATGAATATGTGTTTGAGTTTGATATGATTCCATACTCATGAACATATTCAGGGTGCAAGGATGATCGAAGGATTGAATTGCACGATAATTTATCACTGAAGGATATATTTGGTATTTTTATCAAATTTCATATCTTCTAGATAGTCATGATACATTGCTAGATGTCATCTTGACTTATAAATTTTTGATCGAATTAAAGAGTTTAATTCGATCACCAATTAGAAAAGATTCTAATTGTTGAACTCGTGTTAGCTCGATTGGACCTAAATCGATTAGATTGAAATCTAATCAAATTTGGTCAACTTATATCTGAACCTACTGTCAGCTAGATGTGGAATCTAATGGGTACACACATATAGAAATTGGCCAAGGACCCTTTGAAAAAGGTTGATTGGAATTTTAGATTCAATCAGGGTTCTGGTAAGCATGCTAGCACGTGTGGAAACCCTTGCTCCTTTGGAGACCAATTTGGTCCCATCCCTTGTTAATTAGCTAGCCTAATTTGGTAGACATTTGGGTCAGATTGTGATACCTGGAAGCAGTCCAAATTGGGGTACCACATCCCATGTTAACACCAATTATGAAGAGTCCAAGTTGTGGTGGACTCTTGGTGCAAAACAGGTTCTGGGTACAAATGTTTGCGTGGACAGAAGAAAAATATTATTTTTTATAGGATTAAAATATGTGTAATATTCCACATCTCCCTCCATCCTCTGGTTCACATCTTAAAGTATGATATATATTTTTTCTAGAATTTTGGGGAAGAGAAAAAATTAGAAAAAGAAGGATATCTCGCATGTGCACGCAAAAGCATCGCATCTCTCTGTGATTTGGAGAGTCTTTCTCTCTATTAAATACTTTTAGATTGAAATGATTTTTGTGATAACATTCTACATTTGACAATATATTTTTGATAATTTTTATGAAATTTTTCCAGACTTATCCAGATGCCAAATGGGTGCGATAAGTTGGTCCTGATGCCTGCACACGTGGTGATCAGCACTTGCATGAAGAGGTACAAGGATAGCATCCTCCTATGAGAATTTTATTATTATTTTTAATTTTTTGAAATCTATATTGAATCTCCAATCCACATGAATTTTTGATAATTTTTTTGATTTAAGAAGGGATGCGAAAACATCCCTTCTTTGGTTGCACGCATGCAGACCAGGGTGCTGATCGACGTATTATGGATAAGAGTCCTTCTGCTTGAAGAAACTCTTATCTCTAATAATCAGATCAGATATGCCTTTTGGATAAGGCATGTCCCTCTCTTTTGGTATCCCTCTAGTGGCTATAAATAGGTCAGAGTGCTGGGTATCCGATGAATCTAAGAGGGATTTCCAATTTCTCTCCAGTTGCTCTCCTTTCTGTCTTACAACCTATCTTAGTTTTAGGATAAGGCTTTGAGATTTAAGACAAAGCCTTATCTGGTCCTAACAAAGATTGTAAGGGTCTTAAAGAAAAAGAATCAAAAGTTTAGAGGAGGTTCTAAGAGGGTGAGGTCAAGTTCTTGAAGAAACTTGACCAGTATGAGGCTAGTCGAGTTCTAGGGGCTAAAACTCTTGAAGCAAGGTGAAGAAAGAGTGCTGTCTTTGGTTTAATTTTGTGTAGATCACCATTAGAGGGTGGATGCTTGGATGCCTTATAAAAATTAAGATTAGTGCTACAGGTATTCTTCTTATCTTAATTTATATTTATTATGCTTTGATTATTATAGTCAAGAGTTTCTGGGCATTAGGGCTTCCAGTGCATTGGGTGTTTTGAATAAAAATTTTAAACACCTAATCCTTCCGCTGTGCCACCAGAATCCAACAATATCTGTATAAAGGAAAGCCATAACCTAATTAGTAATTGATGCATTAAACCTAAAGATTTGGACTTTAATCAAAAGATTTCTCTCACTATTTTATTCGAATTGGTAGCCTTTTCCTCCAATTCAAGGAATTACCCTAATTCGTTAGTGGGTACTAGAATCCACTTAGACTGTACACAAGCCCAACTTTGGTTGGCCAACCCATGTACATCTAAGGGTAGGTTCATAACCAATTATTTCTTTAAATAATTTTTAATAATTTTAATTTTATCCCAGTCCTTAATCAGTAGGCTTTGGCCTCCACTAAAAAGGTCTGGTTAGGTCCAACCATTAATATGACCATACTTGGCTCATCTAGCCAATGAATGATTAGGTCCAACTTTGGTTGGCTAACCTAACCACCATTGAGAAAGATACAGTTAAAAAATCATATTATGAATGACAATTTCATCGACCGATAAGCACCAGGCCTTTGGGCCTCCAATGATTATCCAACTGATGGACCCATTATCATCCACTTAATGGGAGGCTATGATCTAGATATCATCATAACTACTTTATTTTAAGGATCTAATAATTTTAGAAGATTTAATTAATTTAGAAGAGAAGATCAGATGAACCAGCTTATCATGATCCTCCCACTGGCTTCACCAAGTCAGCTTAAGGGAGACCATTAAAAAGACTGGTCTAGGAGCACCTAAATCAGTCACACTGATTTATCTAGCTGACATGGGTCAGCTCGAATAGTCAAGTGATCCGATCAAAATATAATTTCACCAAGAGGCCTGGTAAGTTCGATCGGTGGGAGGATCTGCCAAAGCTTGCCTTAGACACCATTAGAAATGGCCAGGTAAGCGGACTGCCAATTAAAAACCATCGATCTGATTTACCTTAGACACCAACTAGTTTAATTAGTTTCGATTAGATCAACCTAATAGTTCGTGCTAGACCGCTTAGCCAAGAATTAAGTCTATTTGATTCTCGTTAAAGACATGGACTTGACCAACTACAACTATTGTAATTGATCTAGAGAATCCTTGACCTAATCTAAGACAATAATTGATTAGATTTTATCAATTCTCTAATTAAGTCCATCTTTAATCTAACCTTAGGTCTAACCCAATTAATGGACCTAATTCTCACTAACCCATTAACCCAATGTGTTATGGTTTGTGTCTTTGGTTCTTCAATTCACAATCCTAGAACCTAATCAAATAACTTCTTAATTCTCAATTAAGTTTTAGGCTGAGGATTGAGATTCGACTTTTCAAAAATAATTTTCATGTTTATAAAATATTTTTACAACATGGTTCTACCAACCAAGTTGTATGTTTGATTCATAATCAAAATGCAAGTGAAATAAGCATGAAACTATTTTAGATCTAATCTAAACAGGTTCTTGTAATTGAAATAATTTCAACTTTAAACTATACAAAATTTTTCAGACAAATATATGATGGTTCTTTGCACGAAAATTATTAACAAAGAAATTTTATTTTAGATTTAAATATTTTTTAAATTTAAAAAATTATAAATTTAATTTAGATCATATCTAACAAATTTATGATTGAAGATAGATCTACACGAAATAGGACAATCTTTGCACTGTAAGGGGTAAACCTTACAGCAGGACAACCTACAGTTTGTGATTGATCTAAAAATTTTAATTTCAAATTTAACAATCAGATTATAAATTAGATTTAATCTAAAAAATAATCTAAATATGTATAAATAATCATATAATAAATAACCTAGGCTCTGATACCAATTGAAGGAACTAGATCTAGGATTTCAGGGTTAGATCTTGAAATTTTTTCAAGATCAGGTAGCGAAAGACCAAAATAAATCAAAATTTATCTTATAAAATTAGAGAATCTCTAGATCTAAGATCTTATTACATAATTATTATATGATATTAAATCAAAAATTAAAATAGAGTAAGAACTACATGTTGATCATATCAACATGTTTTTATACTACATCTAATGTATGTAAAATATAATAGATCAGATCTATTACCTTGCAAGTTAGACGTTCTAACTTTATTGATCTGGGCTTGAGGATGATGTTGCAAGCCGTACACATATCCGGCCTCTAGGAGTCATCCACACGAGCTCACGAATTACGATCAGAAGTCTTGGTCCAAGAAATCAGCATAGTATGCTAGTACTGTGCTGATCCTTCTTCGATGGTTGATCAGATGCCTCCATCTTCTTAATTTAGGCTCTTTCAAAGATGAGAAGTAGAAGACAAAGTTTTAGATGTGAGACACTCTCAGAAAACTCACAGATGGAGGAAGAAAAGAGATGAACACATCAACCCTAGAAGAAGACCCTCTTCTTCTTCTCTTTGCTCTAACCCAGACATTTTATTTTGTATCTATTATATCTCCATGCCCCAACACTCTTTCTTCCTAATTTTTACACACCCTAAAGGTCTATCAATTCTCTATAATTCATAAAAATTTTAAGAAGAAATTCATCTTAAATAAAAAGATATGAAGAATCTTTGTTTAGGTTAAATACCTAATCAAGAAAAATCCAAACAGGGAAAGACAAGGGGTGCCCACCTCATGGGCACCCCCTCTTTCTTTTTCTACCATGGGCCAATAGCAAAGGGTGCATAATATATGCCATAAAAGCCACAAAAATCTCAAAAAAAATTTGAATAAAATCAATGCCATAAGGAAGAGTTTTGGTTTCCTAAAATTCTATCTCATAGAATTTGAAATCCAAACTAATTCCTACTTTGACTTGATCCACAACCACATTCCATGTAAGAGAGAAAGAGTGGAAAGCTTTGGGCATGCGTGAAGGCCTGGGAGAGAAGATTTTATCACATAAAATAAGAAAGAGTGGGCGTGGGGGGCTAAAGTGGTGCAAGATGGAATCCTAGTCTTACTAGGGTTCAATCTATGACTTGTTCAAATTTGGTTTCTCAAACCAAATCAAACCAAAACTAAATTAATCTAGTTAAAATAGATCTTAACCCAATTAAGAGCCTAATTTAATCAGATTAAATTAGATTTGAATCTGATTTAATTTTTTAATCGAATTAGAAATTAGATTGACCCAAGTCTTAATTGGACTAGGACTAGTTTTTCTTTGCACTTGGTTTATCCAATAAACCAATTGAACTTGATCCAATCAGGCTCAAACTAAATCTAATTAAATTATATTCAATTAGACTTAATCTTAATCCATTGTCTTAATCAAATTAAGTCAATTAGCAATCAAATTGCTAATCGATCCTCCTACAATACTTGCACTAGGTTAAATATCAATCATATTGATCGCTTAACCCTAGAATGATTCTTAATCATTGATCAACCATCCGATCGGATCGTGAACTCTAATGTGTGTGACCTCATAGGTCCAAACCTAAATCAATAGTATAGAAATAAATTTTTATACTAATCAAAGTGACCATCTAGCAATGGTACCTGACGGTCGGATAGGTCGAATATGTAGAACAACATCCTTAGAACCCATGCGGATATAGTTTTCATATAATTCATCTCCTTGACCAAAATACTCATAGGATATCTCAGAGTTCAACTGTCAACTCTGATCAGGTTGTCTACATTGTATTTCAAAATATCAAATTCATCTGATGGATTATCCTGGCCAAGGTTTTGTTAAATTAAAATACAGTGACTCATTCTTCTCCAACTTTTGGAGTGGTCAATCCCATCTTGATCATACTCCGACTTCGCAAGTACTTGACTGTGTCCAGAAGCCTTCCGTCACTGAATTAAAAATTTAGTTAGTCCAGTACCAAAGCACAGTGAGTTGCTTACAAGTCACTGAGGCGATCTCAAGTCTAAGGGACACTTATACCTATATCCCATCAGAGACATTTTCTACAGCAGAATGCTCTGGAGTTGGTCATGTTCAATGATGATGTACCCTTACATCTCACCTGTATGCCATACCAGTGTCTTCATACTTTTTAGTTAAGAGGACAACCAACCCATATGACCTGCAATGATCTATGCTCGATAGAAGCTGTCGTCTTTATTAACAGCCTATCATTTGGTCATGAATAGTTTTAAGAACTAATCAATAAATCTTCTCTTTATCGAATCTAAATAGTCCTAAAGATTTCATCACAACAACAAAGTTCTTTAGAAGATGAAAACTTATGATAAAAATATCATGAATATATTTTATTTATTAACAAATCAATTACAATACAAGGTTGCTCAACCATCAACAGGCTGACGATTGGCTTTTGGGATATATTTTCTAACACAATCTTGGCTGATGCATATCATATTACTAAGACATAATTTTATACTTAATGGATATTTATATTATCATTCATATTTTATGTGTCCATAAATCATCCAAAGGATTAATAAGATGATAACATATATTCTCAAAGAGTTGAGAATTTGAGACATTGGTAATTGATGGTTAATTTCTAAATTACTCCTGGTCATAGGATCATCATGGAGATGGTGATTAATCTGGATAGTTAATGCACGGATCGCTTCCTTCGGATAGATGAGTCTCGAGTCTGCAGTATAGTGATACTGGAGCGAGAGTGCAGGTGGTTGTTAGAGAACAACTAGTATTGAGCGTGATCAACATGAAAAGTCATATGGATGTCTGCTCACTCATTAGTGACTTTCTCGATGCTGCAGTTGTATGACTGATCCTTTGATCTGAGATGGCACTACTGCTCGCAGTGTGGCTGCTGGAGTTTGATTGACACATAAACATGGATCTCAATGAGCCCTTGTAGTGGATGTTGACGATAATTGATCCACTGTAGGAGTAGGATGCGCATCAATATGGAATCTATCGATCCTAGCAGAAGGGAGTAGTCCTATGAAATTTAAAAAGCTGAGTTTTTAAGTCTATGATCATAGCAGTATGATTAATGAAAAAAAATTTCTATGAGAATCACATATAGACTTGAGCTGATTGAATCTATCATATGATCGATGATGAGGTTTGATGATTTATGCATGACCTACCATCTAGTTGGAACTCACAATAGAAGGACTGTATCATACGTTAACTGCACCTAGAGGTTAATCACTTTTTATTCTGCTGGATTGCAACTACATACTATAGGTGTCATTGGTGGATTGTGAGACCCACTAGCATCATCTCGATGATCAATGATTCTTGATGGATAGAGTTGGAATGGTTCCAACCTGTTGAAAAGTGTTTCAATAATATTGTGATAAAGATCACAATATATCTCACTATCAGATAGAATAGAACCTATGGGATCACATACAAAGAGGTTTTTGACTGATCAGATGGTTGAATTATGATTATGAATCATGACAGGATTTAACTATCAATTTGATTGATGATTAATCCAATACAAAAGTTTTAATTAAGTAACTCGCTAAAGTGTTAGTGAGTTATATAAGGATTAATTAGTAATTAGATTGCTAATTGGCTCAATTTGATTGAGCTATGGGGCTTGCATCAAGTCTAATTAAATTAGATTTAATTTGACTTGATATGGGTTTGATTTGATCAAGCCTAATTGGATTATGAGATAACCAAATTGCATGAAAGAATGATTTCTTGTTGAATTAAGATTTGAGTTTAACTTAATTCTTAATTAGACTAGGAACTAAATAAGAATGTTTGAATTTCTATTTGGACTAAAAATTTTTTTCTTCATGGGTGTACTAAATCCTAATAAGATTGGGATTAAATTGAGTTTAACTCAAGCACCAAGAGAGAGTTCAAAAAGATTAAGACTCCTTCTCTAATTAGGTGATATCTAATCTAAATAGTTTGGGCTCCTAATCAAATTTAGATTTTTATCTATTTGAATCTAATCAATTTTTAATATGATTAAAATTGGTTAGAGTTTAAATTGATTTAAATCTGCCACCTAAATAGGAGTCCTAAGTGGATTGGACTTCACCCTTCCATGTGCCATAAAGGAAGCCCCACGCCTAACCAGTTTTGGATGTCAAAATAACCCATGCCCTCTCCCTTTGTTTAGCATGTAAGAAGCTCTATTAATCCCCTTTTCTTCATAAGGTATATGGGTGCAAAAAGTCTTGATAATAGGCGGCATAAAACTCTAGAGTCCAAGTAGAATTGGACTCTTATCTCTTACTCAAAATCACACTCCCCTTTGCCTATTTAAACATGGGTCTTATGGGATGGTATGAGGGGCTGATAGAGATCAGATTTGATGCTAAAACTAGAGGAGAGATGTGCATAAAAATTCAAGAGAGAGAGAGGGACGACGTGATGGTGCTTGGCATGAGGTAAGTTGAGGCATATCTCTTTTTTCTTGTCAACAACCAAAGGTTGATTGTTAGAACATCTTCTCTCCCATATTTTATCCTAGTTTGGATATGGATTTTTTCTCCTCTTTGTCTAAGAGTTGGATAAAATTTTTACATCTCTAGTGTAGAGATTTCGTGTATTGATTTTAAGAAGAAAAAAGAAAAAAAGATTCTTCTCATGATCTCTAGCGTAGAGAACATCATCCTCCTATTTCTTCTTCTTCTTCTTCTCTAAGAGTGTCTTGAGAGAAAAAAGATTTTTAACCATCAAGATACAATCTCTGTAAGAGAGCTAGCACTTTGGTGAGATCAATAAGTTTCTGATCAGATTGAAGTCTCGTGCAGATACCCATAGAGGCAGGATATTTTTGCGGCTTGAATGGATCTTCAGAAGATATTCATGATCATTAGTTCGCGGTGTAGATGGACTCGTGCCCAAGTATGAAGATTGGATCTTTTCTATTTATTTTTCTCTATTTTATTTATATATCTAAATCCTATCTCATATATAATGATCCTATTTATGATTTTAAGATTCAATCTTATACATGCTTAGATTAAATTAGATTTAATTTAAAATTTTTAAATTCCACTGCATACTCATTTTAAAAAATTTTTGCATGCATGAAACCATAAAAATCCAACAGTGGTATTAGAGCTACGTCATATGCATGAGATTAGGATTTAGATCTAAAATCTATAGAGAAAAATTTTAAATCTAAAAGTTTTGATGTCGTTCTGACATAAAGTTGTCCTGGCATAACTTGTTATGCTGTATGGTTGTCCTAGAATGATGTTAAAATTTTTAATTAAAATAAAATTTTAGATCTAATTTTTTTAATATATATGTGATATATGTATTATTCTTTAGATCTAAAAAGAGTTTTGAGATCTATTTTGATTCATATATATGATATATGAAAGCATGTTTAGGGCTAAAATTAGTTTCTATGATCTAAACTTTATTCATGTATATGATATATGTTTGTATGTATGATCTGAAATTATTTTGAGATCAAAACATACTTTTCATGTAAAAAATTTAGATCTAAAAATTTAGATTTAAAATTTGAACTTAGTGTTTGTGCATGAAGAATTGGTCATAGGTAGATCAAATTAGGTCATGTAATTGAATTATATCTAGATTTTTGATTTGATCATATTGGGTCAAAATCAATTTAGATGTTGATCGAATCGAGTCAAATATTGATTAGGATTAGGTCAATAGAGATTAAGATCATACAATTATTATTGATCGAATCGATTGACATCCATATGTAGAATCGATTAACCTAAAGATCTAATTCGGCTCTATGGCTTGAATCTGATTCATCTGAGCTAATCTATTTGGATCAATTAACCAATTGATATCTAAGATAAGTAATTAAAAGGTGATTATTTAATTAATTTCGTTCATTAATCTAGCCAATTCATTGGTGTCTAAGAAAAGCACGGGGGGACCCCCACCAATCTCTACTTACCTGATCAATTTGGAAGGTTGAGTCTCAAATATGGTTACTTGGCGATTTGATTTAGCTCATGCCAATTAGATCAGTTATGTGATGACTGATTCGATGAGACCTAAATCCAAAACTCTTCATAAATATTTAGTCCAATGATCTTCCACCATTGTAGATGTGCGGACGTGCTACTGGCGTTGATTGTTCTCGACTGGTCACAATGATTCTGTTGCATCGGGAGCATGCAACCACTCTATTAACAAAGAGTTGCTCAAGAGTAAAGATGAGATTGAGCTCAATAACTGATAGGTGAGAGACCCAATAATGACTTTGTACCTACTTATGAATGATGGGTCTGACTTAACGAAGGAGTGTGGATAATAACTATTAGGTGAGCCCACATAACTTAGAGATCAAGTAGCTGCAACATACTTAGAGAAGCATCTGGGCAAAGAGTTATCCATGCATCGATGTTCGTATTATCAATAACTATTAGGTGAGATGCATGGCATTGATGGGACTGCAGCATCCATTAAAAATCTGATTGTCGCATTTGAATTTTTGTTTCTCCACTTGGAGAGTGTAGGAGATCTAATAAAATAGTGAAAGTCTTTTTGTATCTAAAAGTCTCTAGAGCAAATTATGAAATAAGTATAAACATCCAACTAGAATCTTTGCTCTCTGATATTTATTGTGTCACCTTCCAATCCTCTAGCTCAAATCTTAGATATCAACCGTTTAATTGAAACTAATTACATAGATTCGCTCACAAACTTAAGAATCGTTCTTAGTTTTAAAAAATTAAGAAATATTCTCTACTAGATTATTCTAATGTTAACAGTCTATCTAGTCCAAAATCAACGAGCTATACTTGATGGTGGATGGACAATGACAATAAAGATAGGTGCTATATGTTGAAATCTATATTAGATAAACTCTAACATCTGCATGAGCATATGTTCATTGTCAATGACATATTGATTCATCTACAAGTATTGTGAGCTGATCAGAGTTGCACAGTGCATGAGATGTGTGATGGGCAGTCAGTCTATGATCGTTATTTGAAAATAATCAAAGATATTAAGGAGCTTAAAAGACTCGACATGATCATGCATAAGGAATTGCTTGTGGATTTGATCTTACGATCCCTGATTAGTTTATATGGGTAGTTTATGGTGAACTATCATATGAATGACCATCTTGACATCTTATCTGAATTGATCAAAGTATTGGTAGCTAAGAAACCTTGAAAAGTTCAGAGGTATATACCTGGAGAGCCTAAAAAAATAAGCATACGCCTTCAAAAGGCATGTCAAAATTGCTCAATACTATCTTTATGATTTTTTCTTCTTTTAGTTGAGTTTTAGACTCTAGTATTTTTATGCACTTTAATATAGAGTCTATAGAAAGGTACAGGACTAAAAAAGTAATCCTTGAAATTGGCAATAGGGCAAGAGTTACTGTTGTGGCCATGGATATCTGTCTTTTACGATTATCGTTTGGATTTAAGTTTTAGAGACAGTCTTTATCATTTGTATGGTGATGTATCTGTGAACTTAATTGAGCAAGCAGTGAATGCCATTGGATTTGAGAGATCTAGAGTTAAGATAAATCTAAAGTATATGTAGAACCTTAGGCTAGATCGCATTCGAGAAAAAATGATTAACAAACTAGAGAAATATGGACTTTGGGCTCATTGATTATTGAGTCATATCTAGTTTGTGCATTATCTCTTTGAGAAAATATAATCAAGCTACTCTTGTGGGATACGAGAAAAAGGACCACTGAGATACTTATTCTATTATATATTTGATGTGTGTAGCCCATGTGATGTGCTAACAAAGAGAGTTATCTCTACTTTATTATCTTTACCGATGATTAGTCATGGTATGGGTAAGTATATGAGATACAAATCTAAAATTTTTTAAAAAATTTAAAAAATTCAAAAGTAAAGTAGAGAAGCAAATTGATAAATTTTTAAAGGTACTTCAATCGGATCGAGGATACAATACTAATGAAAATTTTTTTTGATTATCTCATAAAATGACATAGTTTCATATTGGACCACTCTTAGTACATTTCAGCTCAACAAAATAATTAAGAAGAGTCATGGGACTATATAAGATATGGTCTAGTCCATAATAAACTTCACTGATTTATTTATGTTTCTTTAGGGACATGCTTTATTTCTATGAAATTGGGTTCTCTCTAAATTTGTTCCTACCACACCGTATGAGATATGGCATGGTAAGAACTAAATCTTGATTATTTCGAGATCCAAGGATGTCCAGCATGTGTCAAAGATAATAGGTGGATATGTTAGAGGATAGGTCTATAAAGCTCATCCTAAAAGAGTTTGGGATATTATTTTTTTTCTGAAAGGATTATAATGTGATTGTGATCTGACATGCTATCTTCTTGAAAATTTATTTAACCAAGATAAAACAGTGGAAGGAAAGTTAAGCTCGAAGAGAGTGTCTCTGAAGAGCAATGAGCCATAAGACCTAAAGAACTTATTTATGATGAGCTAGTATACATATATTTCTTCACCTCGTACATATAATAGGATCTTCTATTCTCTTGAAAGGTATTTCGGTATGCTTAATAGAGAAAGTAGAGAAAAATTATTTCTCATAGAAGATTGAGAATATAGAGATGATCCCAAAACCTACAACGAGGTGATGTTAGACATCGATTCCTAGAAAAGAATGTGAAATAGCTTTCTTGACTAGATATCTTTTGAAGATTTCTATATGGAGTAGCTCATGGATTTCACTTCTTATGATAGGAGATCACAAAGTCTACACTACTCTTGGAGTTGGAACATTCATTTCGATGATGTGATCAAATTATTTGATAAAAAATGAGGAATTATGTATTTTCAAAAGGGTTAGTGGGAGTGTCCAATACTGACATCAGTTAATATATGTTTGTATATAGAATTCTTCATAAAAGATATATAGCAAGCATTCTATATTCTCAGAATATAAAGATCTATAGAGATAGATGTAATTGGATACTTGTGTTTTCACAGATAAAGTACAGAGACTAGATGCTGAAAGGGTTCAGCATAAAAATCTCGAAGAGGGGTCTGCTATCTTCTTGGATATAGATAGATGTCATATAATATACTTGAACTGATATAGTTAATACTGTGAATGTTACGAGTAGATATCAGTTGTATCTAGGCTGAGAGCACTGGATTTCTATGAAAATATCCTTAAGTACTTGAGAAAAATTAAAGATTTATTCTTAATTTGGAGAAAGATCAAAGCTAGGAGGGAGAGGATACACCAATTCAGATTTTATGTCTGTCCTTGATGGTAGAATGTCTACATCATGGGTATAATTGTCGATATCTTGGAAGGATTCTAAATAATCGATCGATGGAAGCTGAGTACACTATAGATGTGTAGGATGCATTCTAGTTTTAATATTAGTTATAGAATTAGATGTCATTCCATTAAATATCATGATACTATACTGCAAAGATAATGGCACTATAGCCCTTGCTAAGGAACCTAAGTCTCATCAGATATCCAAACATATAGAGCAGCAGAACATGCAACTATCTCAAGTAGAAATACATAGAGATGCAGAGAGCAAACTCTATATGAGATGATAACTCACTGGTAAGTCATTTAGCTAGTCAAAGACTAAAGTCTATCATGAGAAGATGGAGCTCGGTAAATAGTAGATTAGCTTTAGCGCAAGTGAGAGATTATTGGATGTATGCCCTAGAAGTCAATCTTGACTGACGCATATCATATTATTAAAATATAATTTTATACTTAATGGGTATTTATATTACTATTTATATTTTATGTGTGCATGAATCATCCAAGGGCTTAACAAGATGATGACACATATTCTCAAAGAGTTGAGAATTTAAGACATATATCATTGATGGTTAATTCTTAAATTGCTCCTGATCATAGGATTATCATGGAGATGGTGATTGATCCAGATAGATCAGTGCATGAATCACTTCCTTCGAGCAAATGAGTCTTGAGTCTGCAGTGTAGTGATACTGGAGCAAGAGTGCAGGTGGTTGTTAGAAAATAACTAACACTGAGTGTGACCAATATGAGAAGTCACATGGATGTTTGCTCACTCGTTAGTGACTTTCTCAATGCTGTAGTTGTATGATTGATCTTTTGATCTGAGATGGTACTATTGCTCGCAGTGTGACTGCTGGAGTTTGATTGACACATAAATATGGGTCTCAATGAGCCCTTGTAGTGGATGTTGGCAACAGTTGGTCTACTATAAGAGTAGGGTGTGCATCAATATGAATTCTATCGATCCTAACAGAAAGGAGTAGTCCTATAGGATTTAAGAAGCTGAGTCTTTAAGTCTATGGCCATAGCAGTGGATTAATGAAAAAGAGTTTTCATGAGAATCACATATAAACTCAAGCTGATTGAATCATCATATGATCGATGATGAGATTTGATGATTTATCCATAACCTGCCATTTGATCGAAACTCACGATAGAGGGACTGTATCATATGTTAACTGCACCTAGAGGTTCATCATCTTTTATTCTTCTGGATTGCCACTACATACTGCTAGGTGTCATTGATGGATTATGAGATCTACTAGCATCATCTCGATGATCAATGATCCTTAATGGGCAAAGTTGGAATGGTTCCAACCCATTAAAAAGAGTTTCAATGATATTGTGATAGGGATCATAATATATCTCACTATCAGATAGAATAGAATCTATGGGGTCACACACAAAGAGACTTTTGACTGATCAGATAGTTGAATTATGATTATGAATTGTGACAGAATTTGATTATCAATTTGATTGATGATTAATCCAATGCAAAAATTATAATTAAGTAACTCGCTAAAGAGTTAGTGAGTTATAGAAAGATTAATTAGTAATTAGATTGCTAATTAGCTCAATTTGATTGAGCTATAGGGCTTGCATCAAGTCTAATTAAATTAGATTTAATTTAACTTGATATGAGTTTGATTTGATCAAGCCTAATTGGGTTATGAGATAATCAAATTTCATGGAAGAATGATTTCTTGTTGAATTAGAATTTGGATTTGACTTAATTCCTAATGAGACTAGGATTAAATAAGAATATTTGAATTTCTATTTGGACTTAAAATTTTTTTCTTCATGGGTGCACTAAATCTTAATAAGATTGGGATTAAATTGAGTTTGACTCAAGCATCAAGAGAGAATCCAAAAAGTCTAGGACTCCTTTAATTAGGTGATATCTAATCTAAATAGTTTAAACTCCTAATCAGATTTGAATTTTTATCTATTTGGATCAAATCAATTTCTAATATGAATAGAATTAGTTAGAGTTTAAATTTTTTTAAATCTGCCACCTAAATAGGAGTCCTAAGTAAATTTGACTTCACCCTTCCATGCGCCATAAAGGAAGCCCCACGCCCAATCAGTTTGGGACATCAAAATAACCCATGCCCTCTCCCTTTGTTTAGCATGTAAGAAGCTCTATTAATACCCTTTTCTCCATGAGGTATATGGGCACAAAAAGTCTTGATAGTAGGTGGCATAAAATTCTAGAGTCCAAGTAGAATTGGACTCTTATCTCCTACTCAAAATCAAATTTCCCTTTGCCTATTTAAACATGGATCTTATGGGAAGGTATGAGGGGCTGATAGAGATCAGGTTTGATGTCAAAACCAGAGGAGAGATGTGCGAGAAAATTCAAGGGAGAGAGAGGGATGGCGTGATGGTGCTTGGCATAAGTTGAGGCATATCTCTTCTTTCTTACCAACAACCAAAGGTTAGTTGTTAGGACATCTTCTCTCCCATATTTTATCCTACTTTGGACATGACTTTTCTCTCCTCTTTATCCAAGAGTTAGACAAAATTCTTACATCTTTAGTGTAGAGATTTGGTATATGAATTTTAGGAAGAAAAGAGAAGAAAGGATTCTTCTCATGATCTCTAGTATAGAGATTATCATTCTCCTATTTCTTCTTCTTCTCTAAGAGCCAAAAAAATTTCAACCATCAAGATATGATCTCTGTAAGGGAGCTAGCACTCCAGTGAGATCAATAAGCTTTTGATCAGATCGAAGTATTGTGTGGATATCCGTAGAGGTCAGATACTTGTGCGGCTTCAAGGGACCTTCGGAAGATATTTATGATCATCAGTTCGTGGTGTAGATGGACTCGTGCTAAGGTATGAAGATTGGATCTTCTCTATTTATTTTTTTCTATTTAATTTATGTATCTGAATCTTATCTCACATATGATGATCCTCTTTATGATTTTAAGATTCGATCTTATGCATGCTTAGATTAAATTATATTTAATTTAAAAATTTTAAATTCTACTGCATACTCATTTTAAAATTTTTTTGCATGCATGAACTATGAAAATCCAATATTCAAAAACTGCTCGTCCTCTCAAACTTTCTACTTACCTACAGTCCTTGCAATAAATTGCATATATTAATCGGACTTCTGATATCCAATAACCTGATAGTAGTATCACAAATAAAGAAATTACAAGGGTTATCATATAATTACCTTGTGAAGCAACTATTTGCTTCTTTTTCTTATTCTTAGGCTTGTTTGGATCAAGGTTGGCTAGGTAAGCAGGATAATTTTTTTTCTAATGATCCAGCTTCTTGCAAAAGAAGCATTCCGTCTGTCTCTTGTCGACTTTTGATGTTTTGCTCTGCTTAGGATCGGTGGTATGAATTTTTTGTACCTTTTTTTTCTTTCTTCTCTTAGAGGATCGACGATTTGTAAATGAACCTCCCACTATATGCACCGACTCCTTTTGGAGCTGGTTGTCCTTCTCAAAAGTCTACAGTAATCCTTGCAAATCATAGTAGTTCACTGCAGATTTTGTCATTTTGTAATGACTGAGAAATGGTAGATAGGATTTCAGTGACAAGTTGAGGATAGCATCCTTGTCTAACTATTCATACAATGAAAAGTCAAGTTTACTTAGACGTTCAATCTACTCAATCATGTAAGTATATGATCGATGACTGAAGCCTCCTCTCGCATACAGGTATTGAACACTGTGCAGGATATTTTATGTCTCTCTGCATCCTCAGAGGTATCGAAGGACTCATTCAACATTTGAATGATCTGCTCTGACTGTGCATCCTTAAACTTATAGCTAAGTTTATCATTCATAGCTGCTCTCATCACACAATGCACAATCGTACGGTCATTGAGCTACTTTATATAAGTATCTCTCGCAACACGAGGAGCATTGGCAACAAGTTCTTCAGATGCCTCATCCGTAAGGATGTATAGAATCTATTAGAATTGTATCCTAAAATCAATCGTTTGACAATTATGCTTAATGTATATGAATTAATCAATAATAAAAGTTATTTGATTTTATTCATCACAAGATTATATGTTCTAATAAATTTTTATATTATGATGAAGTTCTTAGGACTACTTTGATCGATAAAGGAAGATTTATCACGTAGTCCTTAAAATTAGTTCGTGATCAAACGATATGCTATTACTAGGACGATAGTGATAGCAAGTATAGGTCATTATGTGCCATATGCATTGGTTGTCCTTGTAACCAAATAGTATGGAGACACTGGTATGGTATGCAGGTGAGATGTAGGAGTACATCATCATTGAACGTGACCAACTGTGGAGCACTCTGCTATCAAGAGTAGCTCGCAAAGGGTATGGGTATAAATATCTCTCTGACCTGAGATCACCATGATGACTTGCAAGTAACTCATTATACTTTAGTGCTAAACTATCTAAATTTTTAAATTAGTGATGGAAGATTTTTGGGTGCAGTCAAGTACTTGTCAAGTCGGTGTGTGAGTCTAGATGGGATTGATCCCTCCGAATTAGTAGGAGTTAATGCATCACTACATTTCAATTTGATAAAATTTGAGTCCAAATAATCTGTGTGATAGATTGAAAGATTAAAATATAATGTGGATGACTTATCTAGGGTTGATAATTAAACCTTAGATCATCTTTGAGCATTAGGGTCAAAGGGATGAATTATACGGTAACCATATACCAGTAGGTTCTTGAATGTTGCTTCGCCATTATTCGACCTATCCGGATGTCGAGTTCTATTGCTAGATGGTTATATTGATTGATTTAAGAATTTATTCTAGTGCTACTAACTTAGATTTGAACCTACAAGGTCACACTCAACAAAAATTTTTGACTGATCATGTGGCTGATCAATGATTGAGAATCGTTTAAGGATTTAATCATCAATTCGATTGATAGTTAACCTTATGCAAAAATTATAATGCATTTATTCACTGAGTGTTAGTAAATTAATAGAGGATTAATTAGCAATTAGATTATTTATTAGCTCAATTTGATTGAGCAACAAGGATTAGATAAAATCTAATTGAATTAGATTCAATTAGGTTTGATCCGATTAGGTTTTGAGATGACCTAATTACTAAAGGAGAATTATCCCTGATTTGATCAAAATTTTGGTTCAATCAATTTTTAATTAGATTAAGATTTGATAAAAGATTTATGAATCTAATTAGATTGGATTTTATCTATCTATTTGGGCCTAACCAAATGTAATTTGATTTGGAGTCAAATAAGGAAACCAAGATTCCATAAAAGATTGGACTCTTCTTCCCTTGCGCCACCAATTTTGGATGCCACCAATTCATCACATTAAAAGTGTTTTTGCATGAGATTTCTTCATGCAAAATCTGATGTCACCTCATTCTCAACACCAAATATGGATTGGTTTTGATAAGGAAAGGTTTGAGATTTGATTTCAAATTTGATTTATCAAGAGGAATTTGTTCTCGTCTCAACCACCTTCACGCCACACCTTGTTTTCCTTTCCTTTTATGTGACAAAAGAAAGTTTTTCATCATGGGAAATCAGACGAGGATCTGATTTATCATGAAAATATTTTGGTTAGGGCATTCAATATTTTTTGGGCATTGGTTTTGTGAGATGGTGGCGATAACTTATGTAGAGTCCAACTTCTCTTGGACTCTTCAAACCCCACCACTCATGATGCCAAAATAAAAAGACTTCTTTCTTTTGTGCATGGATATGAGACACTAGAAAGAGGTCTTCATGGTGAGAGAGCTTTGGGTGTGACTTCATGGCATGAAGAAGAGGAGAGCCTTCTCCTCTTTGGGTGAGCGAAACATAGAAACCCTAGGGTTTATTCCTAAGGGTTTGGGAAGAGAGAAGAGTGTCTTCTCTCTATATTTTTTCCACATCTTCATCTCCTCTAGATATCCTTCTTTAACTTTTTGAAAGGTTCAAGAGATTTAAAAAAAAGATCCAGATCAGCCAACAAGATGATCTTTGCGTGAGCTAGCACTCCCGAGGAGATCGATCAGATCAGAACTTCGAGTGAACCTTTCGTAGAGGTTAGACACGTGTGTAGCTATGAGCAACCAATAAAGATTTTCTTTACCAAGTCTCTCAATAGTGACGATCATCGATTCGTGCTCAGATATCGAGTTCTGAACTCAGATTAGAAGTAGATTTGATCTACTACTCACATGCATGCATGCAGATTTTATCTTTTGATTTTTTCATATTTTATATGCATCATATTATGTCATAGATCCTAGAGTAGGTTGATTTATTAATTTAATCATATGTATGTTAGATTAATATGATTAATCTAGTTACTTTATACTATGATTTATTTTAAAAATTTTTAAAATATATGCATGAAATCATTTATATTTTTCAATAGTGGTATCAGAGCTAGGTTCATTATGATATGTTATATGTACATATTAAATCTGAAATTTAATTTTTTTTAGATCTGATATAAAATATCTTAGATCTTAATTTAATTAACAGTTGATCATACAAACTAACATAAGGTTATCCTGCTGTAGGGTTTACCCCTTAAAGTAAAAAGGTTGTCATAGTTTATGCTGATCTTTGATAAAATCTGATTTTATATCATGCATATGATATTTATGATCTAATTTAGATATAATCTAAGGTTGTGATTAGATCTGATATAATTTAGATTAGATCTAAATTCAAGCATATATGATATGTGATTAGATTAGATGATCTGATTAGCAAGTACTTGAATTGGGTGATCACCAGGCTGTCTGATCATAGGAGTAAGAAGGATTTAAAGATCTTCTCTTTCTATTTGATGGGGTACTCTTATGGCATGTAGGGATGTCATATGATTAAATCCCATGAAAAAAAATATGAAAGAAAAAACTTACTTTTCTATAAAATCTTAGATCTTGAAATCCTAGATTTGTTGTATGTGATACAATGTTGTATGAAAAGTAAAATATCTAATCTATATAATTAAAATTATTTTAATCATGAGAAAATAAAATCTAAAATTATAAAAGATTTTAGATATGATATAAAAAAATATTTATGATTGATTTTATTTTAAAATTATGCAAGATTTTTTAGATCTGAAACTCTTTAAAATGTGCTCGCACAACTACTGAGTCGATCTAGTTTTGAACTGAGTTGATCCAGTCCCCTTGTATAGCCAACTCAATATTGATTAAGCTGATCTAGTTTCAGAATAGAGAGTCTTTGTATAAAATTTATTATAAATTTTTTATAAAATAAAAAATTGAAACTATTTCGAACCTAAATCTAAATCTATGTTGAACCTATATTTAATTGAGAATTAAGTTGAACTAATTAGATCTAGAATTATGAATTAAAGATCTAATATCATTTGCATAAAATATGGATTGATGGGTTAGCTTGATCAAGTCATCTTAATTAGGTTAGACCTAAGGTTAGAATCAAAGGGTTAATGGATCAAGTAAAGAAATTGATTAAATCTAACCAACTATTGAATTAGATTAAATCAGAATTTTTCTAGAACCAATACAATAGTTATAGATGGTCAAGTCTATATCTTTGATTAGACCAAATGGACCTTGATTGTGGCTCAATGGCCGAATTTGAATCATTAGGCTGGTCAAATTGAAACTAATTAACCTATTGGTATCTAAGGTAAGTTTGATATTTCGATTGATGATTTTTAATTGAGAGCAGCTTACTTGGTCATTTTGATGGTGTCTAAGGCAAGCTTAGCATACCCTCCTATCGATCTTATTTACCTAGCCAATTTGATGGATTATATCTTATTAGATCACTAAGTGATTTATGTTGATCCATACCATTAAAGTTGATCAGTGTGACTGATCTAAGTACCATTTCAACTAGCATGACCCTAATCCAATTTTATGACTTGGTGAAGTCAGTGAGAGGATTGTGGTTTACTGGTTGATCTCTTCTCTTCTCTTAATTCATAAATTAAATCTTCTAAATTATTAGGTTCCTAAAATGAGATAGCTATGGTGATAACTAAATCATAGCCTTCCATTAAGTTAGGTGATAATGGGTCTATTAGTATTATGATCATTGGAGGCCCAAAAGTCTGATGCTCATCTACTATTGAAATTATCATTCATAATATGATGACTCAGTTGAGTCTCTCTAGCAAGTAGTCAGATTGATCGGCCAAAGTCGGACCTAATTATTTGGTATTTATATTCTTTAGTCTGATCATATTAATGGTTGGACCTAACCATGGTTTGTAGAGAAGACCAAATTCAACTGAAAAGCTAACTGGGGTAAAATAAATTACTAAAAATTATTTACTGAAATAATTAGTTAAGAACCTACTCATAGATGCATATAGGTGAGTTGGCCAAAGTCGGACTCATGTGTAACTATGTAGATTCTAGTACCTACTAAAAAATTAGAATAATTCTTCAGATTGAAGGTAGAGGCTATCAATTTAACTAAAATAGTAGGAGAACCTTTAGACTTAATCAATTCATAAACATAGAGTTCTCATATTTTTCTTTCAGTTATGGCTAGATATCTGTTGATTCGTTCACTGTTTGATAGTGACTTATTTATAGGACCCAACTTTGATAGATAGTATTGGAAGTTTCAAATAGTTTGAGTACGAATAGATCCTATATATGATTATGGATCCAGCACCTGATGTTTCTGTATCCAACACATATGATGAGATCAAAGGCACTTATCAGAAGTGACCAAATCATCATATCATCGTGTGGTATTTTTGAGAGTAGCAAAGAACACAAATTTAATTATAAATTTGATGATGCTCAGTGAGAAGAAATTTTTCAAATATTGAAGGAGTTTTTTTGTACCTTTGAAGATGTATCTTCAGTGAGATAACAATTTTTTTAGAAAGAAAAGAAAAAGAAAGTGCAAAAGAGTCATGCTTGGGCTGAGAAGCCCAAGCTGACAAAAGAGTCTAAGGTTAACCTAGTTTGATAGAGTCCCTTGATCCGAACAGACTGAGGAAGAGAAATCAGTAAAGGGTTGCTAGACAAGGTACTTATATGATAACATCTTGTGATTTCTCTATTTGTAAAACTACTACCTGGGTATTGAATATCAAAAGTCCATGCAAATTATTCAATAACTTCAGGTTAGTAAAAAGATCAAAAACAATAAAAGATTTTTGAATGTTGGGGCTGAAAGTCATATTTCAGTTTTGGCTTTAGGAATTTACAAGCAAGTTTTCGATTCTAATAATGTCATTTTCGATGATTGTCATCATTGTCTATTTTGACAAATGTAATTTTCGTAGGCTTTCTGATCAAGAATAGATTTACATTGTCAATCAAGAATTATTTTTGTGATATCATTATAGATGATGTCAAAATTATATGTGGATAACTGAGAAATGATATTTATGAATAGTCACAGCCTGTTAGTGTATAGTACACAACAAACAAACACCCTAGATTAGATAATGTCATGAATGCCTACCTTTGATAATTTAGGCTCGATCATATAAATAAGAATAGGATCAGCAGGAGATAATTTTCAAAGTCAATGATTGTAAATCATTGTCAACCTGTCAATCTTATCTCCTGAGTAAGATGATCAAGTCACCTTTTGCTGAAAAAAATGAACAAGCCAATGATGTTCTGAATTTGATACATATTGATATATTGGATCTACGAACATATTTACCATAAATTTGGATTATTTGAAATGATTAAACAATTCCTTAATAAGGTAGAGAAATAAATTGAGAAGAGCATTGGAACTCTTCGATTAGACCCAAGAGGAGAATACCTTTTCAGTGAGTTTTTGACATATCTAGAAGAGAATAGAATTTTTTCTTATTGGAATCAATTTTGTTAGACATAGTTCGATCCATGATGGGATTTACAAGTCTACCAATCTCCTTTTAGGGTTATGCTCTTGAGACTACTTGTGATGTTCTCAACTAGATTTCAAACTAATCAGTCGCAAAGACACCATATGAGATATGGACCAGACATAAGTCGATATCCTCTTACCTTAGGGTTTTGGAGTATTTGATTTATGTCAAGTATTTGTAGACCAATTAGCATGGATCCAAATTCTATAAATATTATTTTGTAGGATACCTCAAAGAATCTAAGGGATATAACTTCTATCTTGCTAAAGAATAAAAGTTGTTCGATATTTTTTTTAGAAAAGGAGTATCTTAGTAAAGGAACTGATGCCTTATAATGTGAAACTTATAAAGTTTGATAGGTAAAAAAATCGACACAATCTAGTGAACCCATAGAACCGGATTTGATTAGATCAAACCCAAAATCTGTTGTAGTGGCACCATTAAGGAGATCCAGTAGAGTACTACATCTGTCGGATAGATACTTCGATTTCTAATTTCGAGTAATGATCCTGTTGAACTCGATGAGAACAATATGGATCTGATCACCTACATGGATGCCATGCGGAGATTCGACTCTGATTAGTAGCTTGGAGCCATAAAATCTGAAATGGAGTCCATAAAGATCAATGGTGTATGGACACTTGTTGATCCACTCGAAAGGATAAAGCTCATAGGGTATAAGTATATCTTCAATAGGATCAGAGGGCGCTGACATAAAGGTGGAGGCCTACAAAGCCCATTTGGTTGTCTATGGATATCATGAACATTATGGTATTGACCATAACGAGATATTTTCTCCTATGACAATGCTAAATATTTTAGAGTTGGAACATACATTTTGATAGGTGATCAAAATGCATGGCTTCGTTGAGAACAAAGAATCCTATAAATACAAATGAGTTAATAATTTTATGATTATATTTCTTATTTTGTATGTGAATGAAACTCTCTTAATCGGGATTGACATTCCTTATATTATAGGGAATAAAGATTTTGCTGTTATCATTGTTCTCCATAAAGGACTTGAAAAAGGCATCCTACATCCTAGAGATGAAGATCTATAGAGATAGATCTAAGAAGCTGCTTGGATTATCCCAGTCCAACGTACATAGAATATTTATAAGTAGAATTTATTCTATCATATACATCATGTATGTGATCGGATATGGTATACTCACTAAGGTAGTGAGTAGTGAATACCTACAAGATTTGAATGAGAATCACAGGAAGGTTATTCTTAAGTATTTAAGAAATACTAAAGACCAGTGACTCAGTTATGGAGAATCTGACTTAAAACTTATAAAATTTGACTTTAATTTTTGATTGAATATAATAATAACAAGAACGTGTCAGAATATATCCTTATCCTAAATAATGAAGCTATTGCTCTATGAATGGATTTTGATGATTACAATACATTTGAGGGGGTTACTAATGATTTTGGCTTGAAAAAAGATTTATTGTATTTCAGAGATAAAATCATAATTTTATTAAGTTTTGATTCGAAAGCCTCAAGAGCAAGAATAGAAGATTTATAATCTATTAAAGGTAATTTTATATTTTTTGGATGTATATTTCGAGAGAAAATCGAGTTTAAAGAAAAGGGTCGACCCTTCGGGTCGATCCCTGTCAAAAGGGGCTGAACAGCATGCTATTTTTGGCTGGCACACCCAAAGGGGACGACCCTAGGGGTCAACCTCTATTGATCATGCAAGCCAAAGATACAGAATAGTGACTTTCTATTCTACACCACAAAGGTCGACTCATAGGGTCGACCCCTGTGCAGGGGACGACCCTATGAGTCGACCCTTGCGATAGAAAATCTCTATAATGGCTAGTTTTTCAGTCCATTTTGATAGTATTTAATACTCATTTAATATACTCCAATGGCTCTAATCCTATTCAGATTACTCTCTACCATCTATTGAAGCTATAAAGGCACTTAAAGGAGGAAAAAAGAAAGTGATTTGAAGTATTCATTTCAGCCCTAAACAAAAATCCCTTTTCAAGTTAAAGAAGCTTTCATTTCAAGTTCACCAATCTCTCAAGAGCTCATTCAAGTCTTCAATAATCTTAAAAAAAATCAAAAAACTTTTTTCATTGTTGTGTAAAGTATATTTAAAGCTTTATTTGCTCATTAAAGGAGCTAAACTTGTATTTTCATGTGATTAACTCTTATACTCTATTTTTATCTTGATCTTTAGTTTTGGAAGGATTTCAAAACTTGAATAGATTGATCCGAATCTTGAATCAAATTGTATTGGATTGATTTGTATCAAAAAAATAAATATTCTAGCTTGGGATAGCCAGAGTCGGTGGTACCGACGTTGTATTCTCGATGAATATATTTTAGTGGATTTAAATTCCCAAGAGGTACTTGGAGAGTGGATGTAGGTGCAAGGTTGGCACCGAACTACTATAAATCTTGATTGTTTGTGTTGTACTTACTTGCTTTCTTTCTAAATTTTTTTATTTTCTTACATTCTTGTATCTCATTTCTACACCTTGCTTAAATCACTTACTACATATAACTTGCTTATTATTATTTAATC
Organism: Elaeis guineensis; assembly: GCF_000442705.2. Classification (NCBI taxonomy): domain Eukaryota; kingdom Viridiplantae; phylum Streptophyta; class Magnoliopsida; order Arecales; family Arecaceae; genus Elaeis; species Elaeis guineensis. The sequence goes on from NC_025997.2 coordinate 40,954,127, forward strand.
TTTATGATTTTAAATTAACTTTAAAATTTTAAAAACCTAATTCACCCCCCTCTTGGGTTGCATAGCTAGGCAACAAGTGGTATCAGAGCTCGGTGCTCTAGCCCTACTTTAATTTAACCATTAAAGAGCTAAAGATCTATGGCAACTCAAGTTGGTGCTTCACTAGCCGAGGGGCAGTCTACAAACTGACCTCCACTTTTCAATGGGTCAAACTACACCTATTGAAAAGTTCGAATAAAAATTTTTATTCAAGCACTTGACTATGATATGTGGAGTATCATAGTTAATAGACCATACACACCTACTAAGATAATTGATGGTGTAGAATCAACCAAATTCGAAAGAGAATGGAATGAGATTGACAAAAAAATGGCTCAACTCAATGCTAAAGCCATGAATATTTTATATTGTGCTTTAGATGCTAATGAATTTAATTGTATTTCAACATGCATGTCGGCTAAAAAAATATAGAATAGGTTAGAAGTAACACATGAAGGCACTAATCAAGTTAAGGAATCAAAAATTAACATGCTTATGCATAAATATGAACTCTTTAAAATGAAGTATGATGAATCAATAACTGAAATATTTACTCATTTTATGGATATTATTAATAGTCTAAAAAATCTTGATAAGTCTTATTCTAACAGCGATCTTGTGAGAAAGATTTTTAGATCTTTATCAAGGACTTGGGAGGCCAAAGTAACTGCAAACCAAGAAGTCAAAGATCTAAATATTTTATCCTTGGAGGAGCTTCTAAGATCGCTAATGACACATGAGCTAAGCATGAAACAACATCAAGAAGAAGATGTCAAGAAAAGAGGACAATCGTCCTCAAATCTACTGCTCAACTCGATGAGAAATTTGGTGAAATAGAAAATGAAAAGTAAGATGAAGAAATAGCCCTCATCACTAAAAAGTTTAAAAAAATTTTGAAGAAAAAAAAATAAGGGATGAGGAAGAGGCTACCTACAAAAGGAGAGTATAGCAAAGAGAAGGATAAGGAGTAGCCCCTTATTTGTTATGAATATAAGAAATCAGAGTACTTTAGGTCTGAATGTCCACAACTTAAGAAGGGCCTCAAGAAGTATAAAAAAAAAGCTATGGTGGCTACATGAAGTAATAGTGATGAGTCAAGCTCCGAAGAAGAGAATTCACATGAACAAGTCAACTTGTGCCTTGTAGCATATAAAAATGAGGTAAATACTGAAACTCCTAATAACTTTACTTTTGAAGAACTTCAAAAAGTATTTTATGATTTAGTTGATGATCTAAAAAAGTTAGGGGTAAAGAACAAAGAATTGAAATCAAAGAATCAATCTTTACTAAAAGAAAATGAGATTATTTCAAATAAAAAATTGGTCTTAACATAAAAAAATCTGAACTTGAAAAATAAAATTGCTAAATTAAAATCTATGATAGAAAAGTTCACTCTTAGTTTAACTAAACTTCAAATGATACTTGATAATCAAAAGATCATTTATGATAAAGCCGGTCTTGGCTACAACTCTTTAAAAAAATAAAAATTTTTGAAAAATATCTTTATGAACTCATCAAGCAATAAGTTTTTAAATATTACTTACTTTAAATATGGTAAAGTAGGATACAAATCCAATATATATTTTTCTAGCAAATCTAAAAATTCTAATATAAAAAAAATATAGATTCCAAAAGGAACCATTGTGACTAACCAAAAAGGATCCAAAAAAACTTGGGTACCTAAAGTCAAAACTTGATTTTTGTATGTAGGTGTGTCTTGCGTCTCAAGAAATAAATCAAAAATGATATCTTAATAGCGGATGCTCAAGATACATGATCGGTGATGAATCCTAATTCATCACACTTGATGCAAAAGATGGAGGAATGGTCACCTTTGGAGATAATAGTAAAATAAAGATCATCGGTATAGGTAACATTGGTATCACTCCCTCCAAATATATTAAAAATATTTTATTAGTAGATGGCTTGAAACATAATCTATTAAGCATTAGTCAATTTTGTGATAAAGGGTACAAAGTTATTTTTGAATCTTGATTATGCATAGTAACTAGTCCCAATGATAAAGGCATTAAATTTGTTGGACATAGACATGATAATATTTATATGATAGATTAAAATGATCTTTTCAAGATAAACATGCAATGCCTAGTAGCCTTGAATGTCAAAATTAATGAGACTAGTTGGCTTTGGCACCGTAGGTTTGCACATATTAGCATGCAATCATTTTCAAAACTTATTAAAAAAAAATTGATTATCGATTTACCCAAATTAAATTTTGAAAAGGATAGAATTTATGATGCATGCCAACTAGGTAAACAAACAAAAATCTCATTCAAATCTAAAAATATTATTTCAACTTCTAGGCCATTAGAATTATTGCACATGGATTTATTTGGACCCACTAAAACTACTAGTTTAGGTGAAAAATGATATGACTTTGTAATTATTGATGATTTCTCTCATTTTACATGGACTTTCTTTTTGGCACATAAGGATGAAACTTTTCATGTGTTCTCTAAATTTTATTGAAGAGTTACTAATGAAAAAAAAAATTTTAATTCAAAATATTTGAAGTGATCATGGAACTGAATTTGAAAATCAAGATTTTGAAAAGTTTTATGATGAAAAAGACATTGACCATAATTTTTTAGCACCTAGGACATCCCAACAAAATGAGGTAGTAGAAAAAAAAAAATAGAACCCTTGAAAAAATAGCCCGTACTATGCTATGTGAAAGCAACCTCCCAAGATACTTTTGGGCGGAAGCAATTAACACGGCATGTTATATTTTAAATTATACTTTAATTAGATCAATTCTAAAGAAAACACCCTATGAGCTTTAGAAAGGAAGAAAATTAAATATTATATTTTTTTATATTTTTGGTTGTCGATGTTTTATTTTGAACAATGGTAAAGAGAGATTAGAAAAATTTGATGCAAAATTCGATGAAGCTATTTTTCTTGGTTACTCCTCTTCTAGCAAAGCTTTTAAAGTTTTCAACAAAAAAATTTTAGTAGTAGAGGAGTCAATACATATTATTTTTTATGAGACTAATGATCTTCCTTCAAGGAAGAGTGAAGGTATTGATAATGCAGATTTTCTAATAGAAGGGATGAAGGAGCTCACCCTAAAAGATTCAACTATTCAAAATGAAGAAGAACATAAAAACAAATAAGAGAATGAAGGTGAAGAACAATAAGAACAACCTCAAGATACAAATGATCTACCCAAAGAATGGAGGTATGATTACAATCACCCCAAAGAACTAATTATTGGTGATCCTACACATGGAGTAAGAACTCGTTCTTCACTTAGAGATGCATACAATCATTTTGCATTTATTTTTCATTTTAAACCTAAAATCATAGATGAAGCTAAAAAAGATTATAATTGGATAAATACAATGTAAGAGAAACTTAATCAATTTGAAAGAAATAATGTATAAACTTTAGTATCAAGACCTAAAAATTATTCAGTAATTGGCACAAAATGGATGTATAGGAATAAATTGGATGAACATGAAAATATAATTAGGAATAAAGCAAGATTGGTTGCAAAGGATTATAATCAAGAAGAAAAAATTGATTTTGATGAGATCTTTGCACCTGTTGCTAGATTAGAAGTAATTAGGCTTTTACTTGCATATGCATGCTTTATGAATTTTAAGTTATTCTAAATGGATGTCAAAAATACTTTTCTAAATGGTTATATTGCTGAAGAAGTATATGTAGAACAACCTCTCAATTTTGAAAATCATACTTTTTCTAATCATATTTTCAAATTAAACAAAGTATTATATGATTTAAAACAAGTACCTAGGGCTTGGTATGAAAGGTTAAGTAAATTCTTACTTAATAATAATTTTTTAAGAAAAAATATAGATACAACCCTCTTCATTAAAAAAAATCATGATGATATCTTAGTTATACAAATATACGTTGATGACATTATATTTGGGTCTACTAATAAAACTCTTTGTCAAGATTTTGCTAAGCTCATGCAAGGAGAGTTCGAGATGAGCATGATGGGAGAACTTACATTCTTCTTCGGACTCCAAATCAAACAAACAAAGGAAGAGATTTCCATCATCCAAAGCAAGTACACAAGAGAACTACTCAAAAAATTTGGAATAGAGGGCTCCAAAGCAATTGGTACCCCTATGAGCCCATCATATAAGCTTGACAAGGATGAAGGAGGTAAAAATATAGACTCAAAATTTTATAGAGACATGATTGATTCTTTATTGTATTTAACTGTTAGTAAATCAGATATTATATTTAGTATTTATCTATGTGCTCGCCTTTAATCAAATCTAAAAGAATCACATTTAAATGTAGTTAAAAAAATTCTTAAATATTTAAAAGGTACACAAACTCTCGAATTATGGTATTCTAAGCACTCATCAATTGACTTAATAGGATATTCAGATATCGATTTTACTGGATATAGATTAGATAGAAAAAATACTAGTGAAACTTATCAATTTCTAGGAGTTGACTTAATCTCTTGGTTTAGCAAGAAGTAAAATTCGGTGGCACTGTCTACGGCTGAGGTAGAATACATTGCAGCCAGAAGTTATTGTGCTCAAATCTTGTGGATTAAGCAACAATTTGAAGACTTTGGCATCAAACTCAATAAAACTCCCATAAGATGTGATAACACTAGTGCTATTAATCTAACTAAAAATTTAATTCAGCATTCTAGATCAAAGCACATTGAAATTAGACATCATTTCATAAGAGAACATATCCAAAATAATGATATAATTCTTGATTATGCATGTACTGAAAAATAATTGGTTGATATCTTTACCAAGGCCTTAAGTGAAGATAGATTTTGTGAAATTAGGAGAGAACAAGAAATCTTTGATCCATCAGCTTAAGTATCTTTCTGATTTCAAGTTTTTTTTGTCAAAAATTTATTGAACCAAATTTTGAGCTCAAATTCTCATCTCTCCTTTCTTAAAAGCTTAAAACTATCCTTCATATGATCAATCTCTTAAATAGACACCCTTCCCTCAAGTTTCAATTTTTTCAAAATTTTTCCATCATTTTTTTGAATTTTTCTAGTCATGAGTCGACCCTAGGGTAAACTTGTAATTTTTATTATAATCCATCGGATGCTCTATTTTATTAGAAAATTTTTGTTTGCAAAGGAGCCGACCCTTTGCCTTTCATCTTCCTCATTCCACCGAACAAAAATTCTCTCCCTCTCCACTCTCTCAACCGCAAAATTTCTCTTAAAATCTCTTTTTCTACCAAATTTTTTCCCTTCAAATCGCCCTTTTAGGAACTAAATCCCTTTTCTTTTTCTTCTTCATTTGGACGGATCAAGCTTACCCTAGCTTCAAACCCTCTTCTCCAAACCGACGGTCTATCTCCCCAAAATTCTTATTTTTTCTCTAAAATCCTTTCTACTCTACCTCTCATTAGGTCTTCTAAGTTGTTTGCAAGTCTCTTTTGTCTGAAATGGCTCTCAAATTGAAGCTACCGCAGAGAAGAAAGTCTGTTCGTGGGTTAGAAGAGGATGTGCACAGAAAAAGAATGACAGCCGAGTGCTCTCCTGCTCCTACTCCAGCTCCAGCATCTTCACAGTCCCCACTTAGTCCAAGCAAGGTACCACTCTCCAATCAAAAAGTAGAACCTGGGAAGAACATTGATTTTAAGTTTTTTTGAAAAAGAAGGGTTCTCAATTGGATCAAAAATCAAAAATCAAGGATGGGAGTTTTACTGTCTATTGAAGAAAAATACTTATGTTGATTTGGTCAGAGAATTTTATTTGAATTTAAGTTACTGCAATGGAACAGTAAAGTCTTCAGTGAAAGGTGTTAACATTGTTCTTGATCTATTGTATTTGGGACAAATCCTGCACTTGCCTTGTGAAGGTAATATTTATATGGAGCTCCTAATCAAATAAGAGGGACTAAGTGTTATTTTAGGGAGAATATTTATTGAAAATTTAAATAAATTAGAAGCAAAGATTTTTTCAGTAGAGATGAGACTTTTGCATCACATGGTGACCAAACTTTTTATCCCTAAGAGTGGCAGGCATGACCTCTTATCTGGTAGGGATATATGCATCATGTACCATGTGATCACTGAGACCCCCTTGAACCTTCCTACTCTGATGTTTGAGGCCATGAGAGAGATCCTAAATAGATCTAAGGCTCACTTGCCTTATGGCATGGCACTCACCCTGGTCTTTAGGAGGTTTGGAGTTAGTTTTGAGGGAAAGACAATCATCAGATTATCACATTCTGATACCATTAACTGTCACACACTGCACCGCATGGGTTTTTCAAAGACTGATGGTGGTTGGTCGAAGGGTGTTGAGGAGAGAGCAGAGGAGGAGGGACCATCTTCACCTCCTCGTGATCACAGAGCATCTCCTAATATTCAGTTCGTATCTGATCATGAGACTGATCCCTCAGAGTCAGTGAGGAGGGATGTTTCTGTACCACAATCAGTGAGCAGAGTAGATCCTTCAGAGATCAGATTTACCAACGATCAGATTGAGTTGATGTCCCAACGTATTACTTCCATTTTATCCCAACAGTTTGCCACCTCAGGTTTTACTTAGAGGATGTCATCTCAGGCTGTTTCAGATCAGATCTTGATCCCTCATGTCTCTACTATCTTTCAGATGCTTATAGCTTAGTCCGCATAAATTGAGGAGCTTGAGGGATGTATTCTGAGACTGACAGGTAGAGTTTTTGATTTGCAGAGGCAGGTGTTAGCCTTAGCCCATCTCCAGCTGCAAGAGGACATCATGGAGGTCTCCAACCTGTTTGTAGAGGCGGCTAGGCTTCGAGGTATTTTGGAGAGTGGCTTTGATTTTTTGAGGAGAGAGATTAGGGGCTCTAGTGAGGCTATCTCTACTCAGATTGGTACCCTGATGTAGTCCATGTCGAGAGTCTCGGAACAATTGGACACCGTCAAACTTGTTCTCCTAGCAGAGTCCATATCTTCCCAGGCTCTGGGGCCTTCTCATCCTTCTACTCGTGTCGGTACTTCTATCCATGGCTGAGGCAGATGTGGTCGAGGATGTGCCCGTGGCTTTGATCCTGCGTCTCCTCGTCACATCTCTGACTCTTCTGATTCTGATACCTCTAGCCATGATATTTATTAGATCTAGCATATTTAGTCTTTTATGTCTAGGATCTAACTTATGGCCTTTGTATTTGTTGACTGATTGACTCATGGATAGTTGTATTTTTTGTTACCCATGACTTTTGTATGGCCTATGTATTTTGACTTGACTCTTATGTATTGCGACACTTATGTATTTAGTCACATTTTGAATATATATATATATATATATATGCTTTTAACTTCTATGAATATCATTTGGATTAATTTTTATGAAGGGCATCAATTGAAATGTCTTAATTTTGTGATATAAAAAAATACCTCATATATGTGCGATGAAATATTATGAATGGCAATATCTTCTATATGAGCAAATTGAAATATCCTTTATGATTGCTATAGTGAGGGGGAGTCTTTTTTATTTTTCTTTAAAAATTCTTTAAGATCTTAATTGATGTTGTCAAAAAGGGGGAGTAGAAAAATAAAATTGGACAATAAGCAAAATTGTCAAAGAAAATTGTCAAACAAATTTGTCAAAGAAAATAATCTTATAAGCAATTTTCAAACTAATCTTTAAACTACTCATAATGCATTTTATTCAAATAATTGGCTATAATGTTTAAGTGATGCATCTTCATAAATTTAAAAATTCTTAATCAATGCTTTATATATGTTATATTTTGCTTTTGCTTAAGTATTTTGTCATCATCAAAAAGGGAGAGATTGTTGCTCCATGAATTAATTTTGATGATTACAATACATTTGAGGAGGTTACTAATGATTTGAACTTGGAAAAAGATTTATTATATTTTAGGAAAAAAATCATAATTTTATCAAGTTTTGATTCGAAAATCTCAAGAGCAAGAACAGAAGATTTGTAATCTATTGGAGAGAATTTTATATTTTTTGGATGTATATTTTGAGAGAAAATTAAGTTTAAAGAAAAGGGTCGACCCCTAGGGTCGATCCCTATCAAAAGGGGCTGAACAACATGCTATTTTTGGCTGGCACACCCAAAGGAGATGACCCTAAGGGTCAACCTCTGTTGATCATGCAAGCCAAAGATATAGAACAGTGACTTTCTGTTCTATGCCATAGAGGTCGACTCATAGGGTCGACCCCTGTGCAGGGGACGATCCTATGAGTCGATCCCTACGATGGAAAATTTTCATAATGGCTAGTTTTTCAGCTTATTTTGATAGCATTTAATGCACTCCAATGGCTCTAATCCTATCCAGATTACTCTCTACCATCTATTGAAGCTATAAAGGCACTTAGAGGAGAGAAAAAAAATGTGATTTGAAGTATTCATTTCAGCCCTAAGCAAAAATTCCTCTTCAAGTTAAAGAAGCTTTCATTTCAAGTTCACCAACCCCTCAAGAGCTCATTCAAGTCTTCAACAACCTTAAAAAAAATCAAAAAAGCTTCTTCATTATTATGTAAAGTATATTTAAAGCTTTATTTGCTCATTAAAGGAGCTAAACTTGTATTGTTGTGTGATTAACTCTTATACTCTATTTTTGTCTTGATTTTTAGTTTTGGAAGGATTTCAAAACTTGGATAGGTTGATCCGAACCTTGAATTGAATTGTATTAGATTAATTTATATCTGAGAAATAAGTGTTCTAGCTTGGGATAATTAGAGTCGGTGGTATTGACGTTGTATTCTCATTGAATATATTTTAGTGGATTTAAATTCCCAAGAGGTGCTTGGGGAGTGGATGTAGGTGCAAGGTTGGTACCGAACCACTATAAATCTTGATTATTTGTGTTGTGCTTACTTACTTTCTTTCTAAATTTTTTTATTTTCTTGCATTCTCGCATCTCATTTTTATACCTTGCTTAAATCACTTACTACATATAACTTGCTTATTATTATTTAATCTTTATGGTTCTAAATTAACTTTAAAATTTTAAAAACTTAATTCACCCCCCCTCTTGGGTTGCATAGCTGGGTAATAAGAGCAATCTGCTAGAAAAGTTCCAAGTAGAATAATATAGCTAATTCAATTTGTGAGGCAGAATGCATTGCAGCATCCGATGCTTGCAAGAAAGCTATGTGATTGTACAGATTTACTGGTAAGCTAGGAGTGGCATCCTCCAATGATGGTCTTACTGTATTATATAGCACTAGAGCCATAGCTCATAATGCCAAAAAATTAAAGTTTCATTAGCTTACCAAGTATTTTGCATCGCTACCATCTTATTCGAAAATTACGGATAGAGGTGACGTCGAACTTTAGAAGAGCGATGGAAAGAAAAACCTACCAATCCATTTACTAAAGCCTCGGTATCTAGGAGTTCTGAGATGATAAATCAAAGATGGGTATATGATACTATACTGATTGGCTTTAGTCCAAGTGAAAGTTATGGAAAATTATATCCTAAAGTCAATCGTTTAACGATTGTGCTAATTATAAATGTATATGAATTGATCAATAATAAAAGTTACTTAGTTTTTTTCATCATCAAGTTACATATTCTAATGAACTTCTGTATTGTGATGAAGTTCTTAGGACTACTTTGATCGATAAAGAAAGATTTATTGCATAGTCTTTAAATTGATTCACGATCAAATGATACGCTACTACTAGGATGATAGCAATATCAAGTATAGATTGTTATGTGCCATATGCATTAGTTATCCTCATAACCAAATAGGATAGAGACACTGGTATGGCATGCAGGTGAGATGTAGGAGTATATCGTCACTGAACGTGACCAACTACAGAGCACTCTATTGTTAAGAATAGCTCGTGAAGGACATGGATATAAGTGTCCCTCCGATCTGAGATCACTATAGTGATTTGCAAGCAATTCACTATATTTTGGTATCAAATTATCTGAATTTCTAATTTAATGATGAAAGGTTTCTAGATGAGTCAAGTACTTGTCAAGTCAGTGCATGAGTCTAGATGGGATTGATCCTTCCAAATTAGTAGGAGTTAATGCATCATTGTATTTTAATTTGATAAAATCTGAGCTCAGATAATCTATGTGATGGATTTGAAAGATTAAAATACACTGTGGATGACTTATCTAGGGTTGACAGTTAAATCCTAGGTCATCCTTGAGCATTAGGTGAAGGAAATTTACGATAGTGCAGCACATGCAATTAAAAATTTTATATAGTAAAAATAATAGATTAAATAATTTAATTCTAATTATATGTATAAGATCTAATCTTAGACTACCATATCAGGATCTTTGATATAAAAAATCTATACTTTAGATCTAAAAATAAAAATCACATCGATCTCATCGATGCTGAAATTCTAGATCTAACTATTAGATCTACTATAGGAATCAAAATAAGTTAGAGATCGTTACCAAACAAATTTTAATTTTGATCTCCTCTAATCCAATGATTGGAGAGAATATTTTTCAGATCACACATAGCCACACGAAGTTGTCTGACCTCTATAGAAAAATCCACATGAAGACTGGCATAGATTAGGGGCTCGGAGATGTTAGTCTGCGAAAAACTTCGACAGATGACCTCTTCCTTCTTCTACAAGCAACTTGGACACTCCAAAGTGATAGAAGATCTGGAGGAGAAAGAGAGGAGGAGGAGAAAAGGCTCTCAAAATAAAAAATCTACAAGAGAATTGATCATAGGATGTCCAGGAGAGGGGTCTCCTTTTTATAGACTAGGAATTAGGACTTTCCAAGAAAGGATGCCATGAATCAATGCCAAAACCCCTTTTTGGCATCCCCAAAAGTTACAAAAAAATTATTAAAATGTGAAGAAAAAATCTTAAGTCTCACACACCAAAGGATTTATCAAGAAAAATAAGAGAAAAAATAATATGGCTCCAATAATATACTATATATGCAAAATCTCTTTCCTAGTTTGCATCTTATTTTTAATTCGGATCGTATTCGAATTAGGCAAGAGATAATATTATGACTCATCAGCTATAGTCAACTACCCTTATTGGATCCTCTCTCATGATACCAAAAATCAGAATCCAAATCCAATTAGGCATGGAGAAATTAGTATGGATCCAGATGTGGCACAAAAGATAAAGATAAAGTCCTAGTCTAATTGGGCTCTTCATTTCTAATTCAATTCTAATCCAAATCAAATTTGGATTGAAACCACTGATAAAAATGAATCTAATCCAATTAAAAATCTAAATTTCTCATCAAATTTCTAATCTAATTAGGAATTAACCAATTTCAAACTCTGATCGAATCAGGATCAAATTTCTCTTGTAATCAGGTTGGATCATATCAATCTTAATTTGAGTCGAACTGAATCTAATTCAATTAAACTTGTTCCAAAGCTCTTTACTCAATCAAATTGAATCAATTAGTAATCTAATTACTAATTAATTCTCTATAAATGATAGAGTCTCAGTCCCAGTGGGACTCTTCCATAGAGTCCTAATCCAAGTAGGACTCTTCACTAGAGTCACAATCTAATTGGACTCTTCAGCCATCAGATCTGATCAAATCTTCTAATGCATGTAATCCCATAGGTTCGAACCTAAGTCAGTAGTATAGAAATAACTTTCTATATCAATCGATGTAACCATCTAACAATGATGACCCGACGACCAGATGGGTCGAAGTATTGCAAAGCAACCTTCTAGAACCTACTGGCATATGATTACCGTATAATTCATCCCTTTGATCCAAATGCTCAAGATGATGTAGGATTTAACTGTCAACCCTAATTAAGTCAACCACATTATATTTCAACCTTTCAAATCCATCTAATGGATTACTCTAGTCAAGATTTTGCTAAATTAAAATACACTGATACATATCTCCTACCAATTCAGAGGGATCAATTCCATCTTGACTCACACACCGACTTGATAAGTACTTGACTATACCTAATATCCTTCCATCACTAAGTTAGAAACTCAGATAGTTTGATACTAAAGTACAGTGAGTTGCTTAAGAGTCACCGTGGTGGTCTCAGGTTGGAGGGATACTTATATCTATACCCTTCACAAGCTACTCTTGATAGTAGAGTGCTCGGCATATGGTCACATTCGATGCGAATATACTCCTACATTCCATCTGCATGTCATAACAATATCTTCATACTCTTTGGTTAAGAGGACAACCAACTCATATGGCACACAACGACCTACACTTGATATCGCTATCATCCTAGTAATAGTGTATCATTTGGTTGCGAATAATTTTAAGGACTCAACAATAAATTCTCCATTATCAATTAATATATAGTCCTAAGGACTTTATTACAACACAGAAGTTCAAAGATGATCAATTTATAATGAAAATGCTAAATAACTTTTATTGATAAAAATTCATATATAGTTTACAAGATGAGCACAATCATCTAACGATTGACTTTGGGACATATTTTCTAACAGCTCCCACTTGGACTAAAGTCAATCGGTATAGTATCGTATATCCATCTTCGATTTATGATCATCAAACTTCTTGATTCTGAGAGATTCAATAAATAGGTCGGTCAGATTCTCTCTTCCATCGATCTTCTGAAGGTCGATGTCACCTCGATCCACGATCTCCCAGATAAGGTGATAACGGCACAGAATATGTTTGGTGCACTGATAGGATCTCGACTCCTTGGCTTGAGCAATGGCTCCAGTATTATCACAGTATAACAAGACAGAGCCATCAACAGAGGGTGCCACTCTGAGCTCATCGATGAACTTTCACAACTATACAGCTTCCTTCACAGTATCAGATACCGCGATATACTCTGCTTCACAAATAGAGTCTGCCACAGTATTTTACTTAGAACTTTTTCAGCAGATTACTCCATCATTAGAGTAAAAATATAACCCGACACACTCTTACTATCGTCATGATCTGACTGAAAGCTGGAGTCGGTGAACCCCACAAGTTTCAAGTCAGTTTCACCATACACAAGCCACTGGTCCTTAGTATTTTTTAAATACTTAAGAATGATCTTTACGACCTTCCAGTGGTTTTCTCTTGGATCAGACTAGTATCTACTCACTATTCCTAATGAGTATGCCACATCTGATCTTGTACATGTCATGGCGTATATAATAGAACCCACTGTCGAAGTATATGAAACTCTACTCATACGCTCTCTCTCTTGAGGAGTTATCGAACAATCTCTTTTCGAAAGAAAATTTTTTTGGCCCATCGAAAGATAGTCTTTCTTGAAATTCTTCATGCTGAACTATTTCAGTATAGTATCTATGTACGTAAATTGGGAGAGCCCGAGCAGTCTCTTAGATTTATCCCTATAGATCTTCATCCCTAGGATGTAGGCTGCTTCTCCCAGATCCTTCATGGAGAATTATGACGATAACCACACTTTTATTCTCAATAATGTCGAGACATCATTTTTGATTAAGAGAATGTCATCACATACAATACAAAAAATATAATTATCAAACTATTTGTCCACTTATATATGCAGGATTCCTCTTCATTTCTAACGAAGCCATACGTTCTGATCACCTTATCAAAACGTATGTTCCAACTCAGAGATGCTTGCTTCAATCCATAAATAGATCTCTAAAGCTGGCACATCTTGGACTCATCCGTGGATATGAACACTTCTGATTGTATCATATACACCTCTTCATTCAGCTCTCTATTTAAGAAAGCAGTCTTCACATCCATTTGCCAGACTTTATAGTCCAGATATGCTGTTATCGCAAGCATGATCCGAATGGATTTGAGCATTACCACAGGAGAAAATATCTCATCATAGTCAATATCATAACACTAACGATAATCCTTGACAATTAAATGGGCTTTATAGGTCTCCACCTTTCCGTCTGCGCCCCTCTTCCTCTTGAAGACCCACTTACACCTTATGGGTTTTATCCCTTCAGGTGGGTCAGCTAATGTCTATACATCATTGACCTTCATAGACTCCATTTCGGATCTCATGGCTTCAAGCCATTTATCAGAGTCAGATCTCTGCATTGCATCCATGTAGGTGATCGAATCCTCATCGTTCTTATCGAATTCGATAGGATCTCCATCTTGGACCAAAAAATCTAAGTATCTATCTGGCTGACGCGGTACTCTACCAGATTGCCTTAAGGATGTTTGTTCATTGAGCTCTAGGTTTGATCTCATCAAATTTGATTCAGATTCAATCATTGGTGTCGGTTCTTTTACCTATCAAACTTCATCAAGCTCGATTTTAGAGGCACTTATTCCTTCACTAAGAAATTTTTTTTCCAAAAAATATGCCTTACTGCTGACCAACACTTTTTGTTCAGCAAGTAGGTAAAAATAATATCCCCTCATTTTCTTGGAGAATCCTATGAAATTATACTTATCAAACTTAGGACTGAGCTTGTCAGTTTGTAATCGTTTAATATAAGCTGGACACCCCCAAGACCCTAAAGTAAGAAAAGTTTGGTCTACGTCCTAACCATATCTCATATGGTTTCTTACTAACTGACTTGCTCAAAATATTATTGAGCACAAGACAGGTTGTTTCAAGTGTATATTTTCAAAAGAAGATCGACAGAGTTACAAACCCCATCATGGATCAAACCATGTCCAACAAGATTCGATTTCTCCTTTTTGAGATGCCATTATGCCGTGGTGTCCGTGGAGTGGTCCATTGGAAGAAAATCTCATTCTCTTCTAGATAAGTCAGAAATTCACTGGAAAGGTATTCACCTCCTTGGTTAGATCGAAGAATTTTAATACTTTTTTCAGTTTGTTTCTCTACTTCATTACGAAACTGTTAGAATATTTCAAATGATTCGGACTTGTGTTTCATCAAGTAGACGTACCCATACCTAGATAGATCATCTGTGAACGTGATGAAGTAGCTATAACCTCTTTTGAAACATGTGCTCATGGGTCCATATACATCGATATGTATCAGACCCAGCACATCACTGGCTCATTCATCTTTTTCAGTAAAAGATGACTTGATCATCTTTCTAAGCAAATAAGACTCACAGGTAGGTAACAATTCATAATCATGTTTATCAAGAATTTCTTCTTGAGCCAACCTATTTATCCTGTTCTTGTTGATATGACCTAGCCTACAATGCCAAAGGTAGGTATCTGTGACATTATCTATTCTAGGATGTTTATTTGAAATGTACATTATATTAGGCCTAGATACAATATAGATATCATTATTCAACTGTCCACGTAAAATTGTAACACCATTCAAAATGATATCACAAAAAAAAATTTTATTGATATTTCATAATTTGAATTAGCTAAAAGACCTATACAAATAATATTTAAAAGAAAACTAGGACAATAATGACACTCATTAAGAACAATATACTGAGATTCGAATACAAGCTTGATGATTCCTAAAGCTAGAACTGAAACTGATCCTTCATCTCCAATATTTAGAAATCTCTTGCCTTCTCCAAATCTCCTAGTGACCTGAAGATCCTGCAACAAATTGCAAATATGAATAGGGCTTCTAGTATCCAATAATCAGGTCATTGTATCTATAAGAGAAAAATTACAAGGTGTTATCACATAAGTACCTTGTTCAGCAACTGATTACTTCTTCTTCTTTGGCCTATTCGGGTCAAGGGAAGTAATATACTAAAGATAATTCCTCTTCTAATGATTCTGCTTCTTGTAAAAGAAGCACTCTGCCTGACTTTGATCAGCCTTAAACTTGAATTTCTGGGACTGACTCCTAGCACTAGGCACCTTCTTATTCTTCTTCTTTTTTTCTTTCTTAAAGGGACGACAACAACCTGAAGAAGATCCTTCCACTAGATTGACTGTCTCCTTGTGGAGCTAGTGATCTTTTTCAAAAGTTTGTAGCAACCCCAATAGACCATGGTAGTTGACTACTGGCTTTGTCATTTTGAAATGATTGAGGAATGGCAGGTAGGACTTGGAAAGAGAGTTCAGGATCGCATCTTTCCCCAGTTGTTCATGCAAAGGAAAGCCGAGTTTGCTTAATTTTTTATTTTGCTCGATCATGTATAATACATGATCAGTAACAGATGTACCCTTCCTTATCCGAATATTGAAAATGGTGCAACTAGTTTTGTATCACTCAATGTCGTCAGAAGTACCAAAGAAATCTCTCTACATTTAAAGCATTTCCTCTAGCTGAGCTTCTTCAAACTTTTGGTTGAACTCATCGTTCATGGAGGCCCGCATGATGCAATGAACCATGATGCGATCATTGAGCCACTTCAAATAAGTATCTCGAATCGCTCCTCGGGTGTTAGGAGTAGGCTCCTCAGGTGTCGAATTCATTATCACATAAAGGATCTGCTCGTGTTTCAAGACAATCTTTAATTTTTGATATCAATTATCGAAATTTGGTCTGGCAAGCTTCTCACTGTCCAACAGTGATCGGAGTAACAAGTTTAAGACTATATCTGCACACATAAAGAAAGAATAAAGTCTAATTAGTATATAAATTTATTAATCCTAAAGACTTGGACTTTAGTCTAAATATCCTCTCACTATTTTATATGAATTGATAGTCTCTACCTTCAATTCGAAGAATTATCTTAATTCCTTAGTGGATACTAAAATCCACACAGACTACATATAGGCCCAAGGATGGCTCGATCAACCTATATGCACCTATGGATAGGTTCTCAACTAATTATTTCTCCAAACAATTTTTAGTATTTAATTCAGCCCCAGATTTTATTTCAGTAGGCAATGGGCCTCCATTAAAAATTTCGGTTAGGTCAAACCATTAACATGAACCTACTTAGTGATTCTATCTAATGAGTGATCAGGTCCAAAAATGGCTCGATCAACCCAACCATCATCAGATAGTTCATCAGGGTCATCATATGATGACTGATAATTCCATCATTCAGAGAGAACATCAGACGGATGGCACCTGCAATGTCAATCAGAAATAATGGACCCATTATCACTCACCTTAATGGGAGGCTATGATCTAGTTATCATCATAACTAGCTCTTTTTAAGGACCTAATAATTTAAAAGATTTAATCGATTTAGAGAAGAGAAGAAAAGATCAATCATTAGACCATAATCCTCCCACTGACTTCACCAAATCACTGAATCGGGTTAGGTCATGCTGATTGAACTAGCACCTAGATCAGTCACACTGATCAATCTTAATGGCATGAGCTAACTCAAATTACTTAACGATCTAATCAAAATCTAGTTCACCAAATTGGCCAGGTAGGTGAGATTGGTGGGAGGGTCTGCTAAGTTTGCCTAAGACACTATCGAAATGGTCAAGTAAGCCGCTCCCAATTAAAAACTATCGATCGAAATACCAAACTTACTTTAGACATCAATTGATTAACTAGTTTTGATTTGACTAACTTAATAATTCAAATTCAACCACTGAGCCACAATCAAGGTCTATTTGATCTAATCAAAGATATGGACTTGACCATCTACAATTATTGTACTAGAAAAATCTTGATTAATCTAATTCAATATTTAGTTAAATTTAATTAATTTCTTTATATGGTCAATCAATTCTTTGATTCTAACCTTAGGTCTAACCCAATTAAAGAGAAAGATCTGATTGGAGCTAACCCATGCCCCATGTTTTATGCAATGTCATTAGATCTAAATCATAATTCTAGATCCAATCAGCTTGATACTTAATTCTCAATTAAGTTTTGCATCAACATGGTTAAGGTTTCGAAAATAATTTTTTATGTAAATTTTTTACATCAAGTCATAAAATCTTTTAGATCAAATCTTAATTTTTTATGATTTTAGATCAAAATAATTTTGACTAAATAAGATTAGATGTAACTAACTATCTTCGCAACTTGCATCACAAACAACAACACTTAGGGTTTCAAGATCTAGGGTTTTGCAAGAAAATAATTTTTTTTTTTCATTTTCTTCTTCATGGGATCTTACAATGGTACCTCTACATGTCATGAAGAGCATCCCATTGAATGGGAGGAGAGGATCATGAAACCCTACTGCTCCTATGATCGGATAGCCTGGTGATTACTCAATTCGAATACTTTGCTACTCAGAATATCTAATCTAAATAAATAATAATCATATCTAAAAATAAATTAATTTAGATCTAATCTAAATCATAAATAATCAGATCTAATAACAAAAAATCAGATCTAAAGTTATATTAATTCATATCAAAATAACCTGGCTCTGATACCAGTTGAAAGAAATTTACGGTAGTGCAGTACATGCAATTAAAAAATTTTATCCAGTAAAAATAATAGTTTAAATAATTTAATCTTAATCATATATATAAGATCTAATCTTACACTACCACATCAAAATCTTTGATATGAAATATATATGCTTTAGATTTGAAAATAAAAATCACATCGATTTAATCGGTGCTGAAATTCTAGATCTAACTATTAGATCTATCATAAGAATCAAAATAAGTTAGAGATCATTACCAAATAAATTTTGATCTTGATCTTCTCTGATCTAATGGTTGGAGAGGATATTTCTCAGATCACTCACAGCCACACAAAGTTATCTGGCCTCTATAAGAAAATCCACACGAAGACTGGCACAGATCAGGGGCTTGGAGATGCTAGTCTGCGAATAACTTCGACGACTGATCTCTTCCTTCTATTACAAGCACCTTGGACACTCCAAAGTGATAGAGAATCTAGAGGAGGAAGAGAGGAGGAGGAGAAGAGGCTCTAGAATTGATCATAAGACATCCAAGAGAGGGGTCTCCTTTTTATAGACTAGAAATTAGGACTTTCCAAGAAAGAATACCATGAATCAATGCCAAAACCCCTTTTTGACATCTCTAAAAATTTCAAAAAAATTATTAGGATGTGGAGAAGAAATCTGAAGTCTCACATACCAAAGAATTTTTCAAAAAAAATAAAAAAAATAATATAGCTCCAATAATATATCATATACAAAAAAAAAATTTTCTAATCTGCATCTTATCTCTAATTTGGATCGCATTCGAATTAGGCAAGAGATAATATTATGACTCATCAGCTATAGCCAACCACCCTTATTGGATCCTCTCTCTTGATTCCAAAAATCATAATCAAAATCTAATTAGGCTTAGAGAAATTGGCATAAATCCAGATGCACATACCAAAGAATTTCTCAAAAAAAATAAAAAAAATAATATAGCTCCAATAATATACCATATACGAAAATTTTTTTTTCTAGTCTGCATCTTATCTCTAATTCGAATCGCATTCAAATTAGGCAAGAGATAATATTATGACTCATTAGCTATAGCCAACCATCCTTATTGGATCCTCTCTCTTGATGCCAAAAATCACAATCAAAATCTAATTAGGCATGAAAAAATTGGCATAGATCCAGATGTGGCGCAAAAGATAAGGATAGAGTCCTAGTCTGACTTGGACTTTTCATTTCTAATTCAATTCTAATCCAAATCAAATTTGAATTGAAATCAATGATAGAAATAAATCTAATCTAATTAAAAATCTAAATATCTCATCAAATTTATAATCCAATTAGAAATTAGCTGAGCCCAAATTCTGATCGAATCCGGATCAAATTTTTTTTGTAATCGGGTTTGATCATATCAATCCCAATCTGAGTCGAACTAAATTTTATTCAATTAGACTTGCTTCAAAGCTCTTTACTCAATCAAATTGAGTTAATTAGTAATCTAATTACTAATTAATTCTCCATAAATGATAGAGTCTCAGTCCTAGTGGGACTCTCCTACAGAGTCCTAGTCCAAGTAGGACTCGTCACCAGAGTCACAATCCAATTGGACTCTTCAGCCATCAGATCTAATCAAATCTTCTAATGCATGTAACCTAATAGGTTCGAACCTAAGTCGATAGCATAAGAATAACTTTCTATATCAATCGATGTAACCATCTAGTAATGATGACCTGACGACCGGATGGGTCGAAGTATTGCAAAGCGACCTTCTAAACCCTACTGACGTATGGTTACCGTATAATTCATTTCTTTGACCCAAATGCTCAAAGTGACATAGAGTTTAACTGTCAACTCTAATTAAGTCAATCATATTATATTTCAACCTTTCAAATCTATCTTATGGATTATCCTGATCAAGATTTTATTAAATTAAAATATATTGATGCATATCTCCTACCAATTTAGAGAGGTCAATTCCATCTTGACTCACATACTGGCTTGATAAGTACTTGACTGCACCTAATATCCTTCCATCACTAAATTAAAAACTCAGATAGTCTGATATTAAAGTACAGTGAGTTGCTTACAAGTCACCGTGGTGGTCTCAAGTGTTGGGAAATGTGTCCCAAAAAGCCAATCGTCAAGCTGTTGATGGTTGAGCAACCAAGTATTGTAATTGATTTGTTAATAAATAAAATATATTTAGTATTTTCATCATAAGCTTTCATCTTCTAATGAACTCCATTGTTATGATGAAGTCCTTAGGACTATTTAGATTCGATAAAGAGAAGATTTATCGATTAGTCCTTAAAACAGTTCACGACCAAATGATAGGCTGTTAATAAGGACGACAGCTTCTATCGAGCATAGGTCACTGTAGGCCATATGGGTTGGTTGTCCTCTTAACCAAAGAGTGTGGAGACACTGGTATGGCATACAGGTGAGATATACTGGTACATCATCATGGAACGTGACCAACTCCAGAGTATTCTGCTGTTGAGAATGTCTCTGATGGGATATAGGTATAAGTGTCCCTTAGACCTGAGATCGCCTCAGTGATTTGCAAGCAACTCACTATGCTTTGGTACTGGATTAACTGAATTTCTAATTCAGGGATGGAAGGCTTCTGGGCACAGTCAAGTACTTACGAAGTCAGAGTGTGATTGAGATGGGATTGACCACTCCAAGAGTTGGAGAAGAATGAGTCGCTGTATTTTAATTTAGCAAAACCTTGGTCAAGGTAATCCATCAGATGGATTTGATATTTTGAAATACAATGTGGACAACCTAATCAGAGTCGACAGTTGAACTCTGGGGTGTCCTATGATCATTTTGGTCAAGGGGATGAATTATATGAAAACTATATCCGCATGGGTTCTAAGGATGTTGTTCTACACATTCGACCTATCCGATCGTCGGGTACCACTGCTAGATGGTCACTTCGATTGGACAGAAATTTATTTCTGTACTACTGACTTAAGTTCGGACCTATGAGGTCATACACATTAGAGTTCATGATCAGATCGGATGGTTGATCAACGATTAAGAATCGTTCTAGGGTTAAATGATCAATACGATTGACATTTAACCCAGTGCAAGTGTTGCAGGAGGATCGATTTGCAATTTGATTACTAATTGACTTAATTTGATTAAGCCAATAGGTTGAGATTAAGTCTAATTAAATATGATTTAATTAGATTTTGTTTGGGCTTGATTGGATCAAGTTCAATTAGTTTATTGGATAAGCCAAGTGCAAGAAAAAACTAGTCCTAGTTCAACTAGGACTTGGGTCAATCTAATTTCTAATTTGATTAGAAAATTAAATCAGATTTAAATCTAATTTAATCTAATTAAATTAAGTTTTTAATTAGATTAAAATCTATTTTAATTAAATTGATCTAATTTTAGTTTGATTTAGTTTGAGAAATCAAATTAAAACAAGTCATAAGATAGAATCCTAGTAAGACTAGGATTCCACCTTGCGCCACATAAGCCTTCCCCACACCCTCTCTCTCATTCAACGCCAATCTCCTCTTATTTTGTGTGACAAAAGCCCTCTCTCAGGTCTCTCCCACGTTCACAAAAGGTTTCTTCTCTTCTTTTTTACATGGAAGGTGATTTGGATCAAATCCAAGAGGAATAAATTTGGATTTCGAATTCTATGAGATAGAGTTTTAGAAATCCAAAACTCTTTTAATTTTGCACCAAATTTATCTAATTTTTTTTTAGAATTTTCATGACTTTTAGGGTATATATTTTGAACCCTTTTCTAGTGATCCATGTATGAAAATAAGGAGGAGGTGCTCAAGAGTTGGGCGCCCCTTATCTTGCCATGTTTGGATAAGCCTTGACTAGGTATTTGACCTAGATAAGGACTCTATCATATCTCTCTATATAAAATGAGTTTCTTCATAAAATTTTTGGAGAAGATATGGAATTAAGAGACCTTTGGGCCATCCAAAAATTAGAGAGAAAGACCTTTAGGTCATGGAGATACAATAGACACAAGATAGAGTGTCTAGAGAGAGAAATGAGAAGAAGAAGAGGGTCTTCTTCTAGGGTTATTTTTTTTCATATCTTTCCTCCCTCCATCTTAAGTTTCCTGAGAGCATCTCAGATCTAAAACTCTTCTTCCTACTTTCCATCTTTGGAAGAGTGCAAATCAAGAAGAAGGAGGCATCTGATCAACCATCAAAGAAGGATCAGCGCAGTACTAGCATACTGTGCTGATTTCCTAAAGTAGGACTTCTGATCGAGATTCGTGGGCTCGTGTGGATGACTCTTAGAGGCCAGATGTATGTGCGGCTTGCAACATCATCCTCAAATCCAGATCAGTGAGGTTAGAACGTCTAACTTGCAAGGTAATAGATCTGATCTATTGTTTAATACATACATTAGATGTAGTATAGAAATATATTGATATGATCAACATGTAGTTCATGCTGTATATATATATTTTAATTTCTAATTTAATACTATATAATAATTATGTAATAGGATCTTAGATCTAAAAATTCTCTAATTTTAAAAAATAAATTTTAATTTATTTTAGTCTTCTGCTGTATGATCTTGAAAAAGTTTCAAGATCTAACCCTGAAACCCTAGATTTGGTTCCTACAATTGGTATCAGAGCCAAGTTCTTTATTACATGATTATTTATACATGTTTAGATTATTTCTTAGATTAAATTTAATTTATAATCTGATTATTAAATCTAAAATTAAAATTTTAGATCAATCACGAACTGCAAGGTTGTCCTACTGTAAGGTTTACCCCTTACAGTGCAAAGGTTGTCCTAGTTTGTGTAGATCTATCTTTAATCATAAATTTGTTAGATATGATCTAGATTAAATTTATAATTTATTAGATTTAAAAGATATTTAAATTTGAAATAAAATCTCTTTGTTAATAATTTTTGTGCAAAAAAATTGTTTAAAGTTGAAATTGTTTCAATTACATGAACCTGTTTAGATTAGATCTAAAGTAGTTTCATATTTATTTCACTTGTATCTTGATTATGAATCAAACATACAATATGGTTGGTAGAATCATATTATAAAATTATTTTACAAATATGAAAATTATTTTTTGAAAAGCCGAACCCAACCCTCAGCCCAAAACTTAATTAAGAATTAAGAAGTTGTTTGATTAGGTTCTAGGATTGTGAATTGAAGAACCTAAGACAAACCATAACACATTGGGTTAATGGGTTAGTTGGAACTAGGTCCATTAATTGGGTTAGACCTATGGTTAGATTAAAGATGGACTTAATTAGAGAATTGACTAAATCTAATCAATTATTGTCTTAGATTAGATCAAGGATTCTCTAGATCAATTACAATAGTTGTGGTTGGTCAAATCCATGTCTTTAATGAGAATCAAATGGACTTGATTCTTGGCTAAGCGGTCTAGCACGAACTGTTAGGTTGATCTAATCAAAACTAATTAAACCAGTTGGTGTCTAAGGTAAACCAGACCGGTGGTTTTTAATTGGGAGCCCGCTTACCTGGCCATTTCTGATGGTGTCTAAGGCAAGCTTTGGTAGATCCTCCCACTGATCGAACTTACCTGACCTCTTGGTGAAATTATGTTTTGATTGGATCACTTGACTATTCGAGCTGATCCATGTCAGCTAGGTAAATCAGTGTGACTGATTTAGGTGCTCCTAGACCAGCCCTTTTAATGGTCTTCCTTAAGCTGACTTGGTGAAACCAGTGGGAGGATCATGATAAGTTGGTTCATCTGACCTCATCCTCTAAATTATTTAAATCTTCTAAAATTATTAGGTCCTTAAAATGATAAAGTTATGGAGATAACTAAGTCATAGCCTCCCATTAAGGTATTTGATAATGAGTCCATTAACTCAATAATCATTGCAGACCCAAAGGCCTGGTGCTTGTTGACTAATGAAATTATCATTCATCATATGATGACTTGGAAGTGTCTCTCTAATGGTGGTTAGGTGAGCCAACCAAAGTTGGGCTTAATCATTCGTTGGTTAGATACACCAAGTATGATCATGTTAATGGTTGGACCTAACCGGATCCTTACAGTGGAGGCCAAAGCCTACTGATTAGATTTCTGGGGCAAAATTAAAATTACTAGAAATTATTTAGAGAAACAATTGGTTATGAACCTACCCTTAGATGTACATGGGTTGGCCAACCAAAGTTGGGCTTGTGTGCAGTCTAAGTGGATTCTAGTACCCACTAAGGAATTAGGGTAATTCTTCGAATTGGAGATAGAGGCTACCAACTCGAATAAAATAGTGAAAGAAACTTTTTGATTAAAGTCCAAATCTTTAGGTTTAATGAATTAATTACTAATTAGGTTATATTTTTTTTTGTGCAGATATGGCCACTTTCCTATCGCTCCGATCATTGTTGGACAATGATAAGTTGGTGGGACCCAACTTCGGTAGCTAGTACCGAAAGTTGAAGATAGTCCTGGAGCATGAACGGATCCTATATGTGATAATGGATCCTGCACCTGAGGAGCCAGCTGTCAATGCACGTGGAACAGTTAGAGACACTTACCAGAAGTGGCTCAGTGATCGGACCACGATGCGCTGTATCATGCTAGCTGCCATGAGCGATGAGTTTAGTCACAGATTCGAGACGGCTCAGCCAAAGGATATGCTTCAAGTGTTGGAGGATGCCTTTGACACACCCGATGACGTGGAGAGGCACAAGACTAGTTGTGCCATCTTCAATGCCAAAATGCGGGATGGTGCCTCTGTCACTGATCATGTATTGTACATGATCGAGCTGATGGAACGATTGAGCAAGCTCAGCTTTTCCTTGCATGAGCAGCTTAGGAAAGATGCAATACTGAACTCGCTGCCCAAGTCTTATCTTTCATTCCTCACTCATTATAGAATGACAAAGCCTGAAGTAAACTACCACAGATTACTGGGGTTGCTTCAGAACTTTGAGAAAAATCCCCAACTCCATAAGGAGTCGGTGAACTTAGTGGGAGGATCGTCTTCTGGTTCTCGACTCTTTAAGAAAGGGAAGAAGAACAAGAAGAAGAAAGTGAAGAAGGTGCAAGTTCAGGCTGGGACATCTGTGTAGGATCAGACCAAAAAGATCAAACCCGATAAGAGTCAAGTTGAATGCTTCTTTTGCAAGAAGCGGGGGCACTGGAAGAGGAACTGTCCCCAGTATATTGCCTCCTTGGACTCGAACAGGCAGAGAAAGTAGCAAGTTATTGCTGGACAAGGTATTTATACGATAACTCCTTGCAATTTTTCTATTTGTGATATAACTGACTGGGTATTGGATACCGGTAGCCCTTACCATATTTGCAATTCGTTGCAGGGGTTGCAGGTCAGTAGGAGATTCGAGCAAGGCGAGAGGTTCCTGAATGTTGGAGATGGAAGACCAGTTTCAGTTCTAGCATTAGGAATCTTGAAACTTGTATTTGAATCCCATATCGTTGTTCTTAATGATTATCATTTCTATCCCAATTTCTTTTTAAATGTCATTTCTGTAGGCCTTCCGACCAAAAATGATTATGAAATTTCAATAAAGAAATAAATTTGTAATATCATTAAGAATGGTGTTACTATTTTTTGTGGATATTTGAACAATGGTGTGTATATGTTATCACAACCTGTTAATGTAGTATATTTAACTGGCAAGAACCCTAGATTAGATAGTGTGTCAGATATCTACTTATGGCACTGTAGGCTAGGTCATATAAACAAGAACAGAATAAACAGGTTGACTCAAGAGGGAATCTTCGAAGTTAGTGATTGTGAATCACTTCCAACCTGTGAGTCATGTCTTCTTAGTAAAATGATCAAGTTACCTTTTACTGGAAAAGGTGAGAGAGCTACTGAGCTCTTGGGCCTAGTACATACTGATGTATGCGGGCCCATGAGCACCAGTGCTAGAGGTGGATATTTCTATTTCATAACTTTCACGGATGACCTATCCCGATATGGATATGTCTATCTGATGAAACATAAGTTGGATTCATTTGAAATGTTCAAACGATTCCAAAGAAAAGTAGAAAAACAAACTGGGAAGAGTATTAAAACTCTTCGATCTGATCGAGGAGGAGAATACCTTTCTAGTGAGTTTCTCACATATCTAGGAGAGAATGAGATTCTCTCCCAATGGACTCCTCCAGGAACACCACAGCATAATGGTGTGTCTGAAAGGAAGAATCAGACTCTATTAGATATGATCCAATCCATGATGAGTTTTGCTAGCTTGCCGATATCCTTCTGGGGATATGCACTCGAATCGATCTGTTATCTGTTAAATAGGGTTTCAAGTAAGTCTGTAATTAAGACTCCATATGAGATATAGACAGAACGTAAGCCAGCACTTTCACACCTTAGGGTCTGGAGGTGCCCGGCCTATGTCAAATGATTAGTCACAGACAAACTTAGACCTAGGTCTGACAAATACTCATTCATAGGGTACCCCAAAGAGACAAAAGGATATTTTTTCTACCATGCTGATGAACAAAAGGTGTTCGTCAGCCTTAAGGCAATTTTTTTAGAAAAAGAGTTTCTTAGTGAAGGAACCGTTGCCTCTAAGGTTGAACTTGATGAAGTTCAACAGGTAGAAGGACCGACACCAATAGCTGAACCTGAGTCGGATATGATTAGATCAGATCCGGAGCCCAATGTACCTGCACCATTAAGGCGATCCGGTAGAGTACCGCATCAGCCAGCCAGATACTATGATTTCTTGGTCTAGGACGGTGATCCCATCGAACTTGATGAGAATAATGAGGATCCGATCACCTATATGGATGCAATGCAGAGACCTGATTTCGAGAAATGGCTTGAAGCCATGAAATCCGAAATGGAGTCCATGAAGGTCAACGATGTATGGACATTGGTTGACCCACCTGAAAGGGTTAAATCCATTGGGTGTAAATGGGTCTTCAAAAAAAGAGGGGCACAGACGGAAAGGTGGAGACCTATAAAGCCTGTCTGGTTGCCAAGGGGTATCGTCAATATTATGGTATTGACTATGATGAGATATTTTATCCTATGGCAATGCTCAAATTCATTCGGATAATGCTTGCAATAGCTGTCCATCTAGATTATGAGATCTGACAGATGGATGTAAAGATAGCTTTCCTGGATGGAGAGCTGACCGAAGAAGTGTATATGATACAACCTGAGGGGTTTACATCCACAGATGAGTCCAAGGTGTGCAAGCTTCAGAGATCCATTTATGGATTGAAGCAAGCTTTTCGGAGTTGGAACATGCATTTTGATAAGGTGATCAAAACGTATAGCTTCATTAAGAATGGAGAAGAGCCCTGCATCTATAAATGGGCAAATGATCCAGTTGTGGTATTCCTTGTCTTGTACATGGATGACATTCTCTTAATCGAGAATGACATCCTCGCACTACAGAGAATAAAAATTTGGTTGTCATTACAGTTCTCCATGAAGGACTTGGATGAAGCATCCTATATCCTAGGAATGAAGATCTATAGGGATAGATCTAAAAAGATGCTTGGGTTATCCCAGTCCATGTACATAGACACTGTGCTGAAGAGGTTCAGCATGAAGAATTCCAAGAAGGGCTATCTACCGATAGGCCATGGAATTTTTCTCTCTAAGAAGGATTGTCCGACAACTCCTGAAGACAGAGAGCGTAAGAGTAGAGTCTCATATACTTCAGCCATGGGATCTATCATGTACGCCATGATATGTACAAGATCAGATGTGGCATACTCACTAGGAGTAGTAAGTAGATACCAATCTGATCCTGGAGAAAATCATTGGAAAGTGGTTAAAGCCATCCTTAAGTATTTGAGAAATACTAAGGACCAATGGTTGGTTTATGACGAGTCAGATCTGAAACTTGTGGGGTTCACAGACTCTAGCTTTAAATCTGACCATGATGACAGCAGGAGCGTGTCAGGTTATATCTTTACTCTGAATGGTGGAGCCATCTGCTGGAAGAGTTTCAAGCAGCATACTGTGGCAGACTCTGTTTGTGAAGTAGAGTACATCATAGTATCGGATGCCGCGAAGGAAGCTGTGTGGCTGAAAAAATTCATCAACGAACTCGAAGTAGCACCCTCCTTCGATGGTTCGATCCTGCTCTACTGTGACAGCACTGGTGCCATAGCTCAGGCGAAAGAACCCAAAGCACATCAACAGACGAAGCACATCTTGCGTCGCTTCCACCTGATCCGGGAGATCGTGGATCGAGGTGATGTCAACCTTCAGAAGATTGACGGAAAAGAGAATCTGGCCGACCCCTTCACTAAAGCCCCGACGATAAAGGAGTTCGACAACCACAAGTCAAAGATGGATATTAGATACTGTGCCGAGTGGCTTTAGGACAAGTGGGAGTTGTTGGAAAATGTGTCCCAAAAAGCCAATCGTCAAGCTGTTGACGGTTGAGCAACCAAGTATTGTAATTGATTTGTTAATAAATAAAATATATTTGGCATTTTCATCATAAGCTTTCATCTTTTAATGAACTCCATTGTTATGATGAAGTCCTTAGGACTATTTAGATTTGATAAAGAGAGGATTTATCGATTAGTCCTTAAAACAGTTCACGACCAAATAATAGGCTGTTAATAAGGACGACAGCTTCTATCGAGCATAGGTTGCTGTAGGCCATATGGGTTGGTTGTCCTCTTAACCAAAGAGTGTGGAGACACTGGTATGGCATACAGGTGAGATGTACTGATACATCATCATTGAACGTGACCAACTCCAGAGTATTCTACTGTCGAGAATGTCTCTGATGGGATATAGGTATAAGTGTCCCTTAGACCTGAGATCACCTCAGTGACTTACAAGCAACTCACTGTGCTTTGGTACTGGACTAACTGAATTTCTAATTTAGGGATGGAAGGCTTCTGGGCACAGTCAAGTACTTGCAAAGTCAGAGTGTGATCGAGATGGGATTGACTACTCCAAGAGTTGGAGAAGAATGAGTCGCTGTATTTCAATTTAGCAAAACCTTGACCAAGGTAATCCATCAGATGGATTTGATATTTTGAAATACAATGTGGACAACCTGATCAGAGTTGACAGTTGAACTCTTGGGTGTCCTATGATCATTTTGGTCAAGGGGATGAATTATATGAAAACTATATCCGCATGGGTTCTAAGGATGTTGTTCTACACATTTGACCTATCCGATCGTCGGCTACCATTGCTAGATGGTCACTTTGATTGGTACAAAAATTTATTTTTGTACTACCGGCTTAGGTTTGGACCTATAAGGTCACACACATTAGAGTTTATGATCCGATCGGATGGTTGATCAATGATTAAGAATCATTCTAGGGTTAAATGATCAATACGATTGACATTTAACCCAGTGCAAGTGTTGTAGGAGGATCGATTAGCAATTCGATTGGTAATTGACTTAATTTGATTAAGTCAATGGGCTGAGATTAAGTCTAATTAAATATAATTTAATTAGATTTGGTTTGGGCTTGATTGGATCAAGTTCAATTGGTTTATTGGATAAGCTAAGTGCAAGAAAAACCTAGTCCTAGTTCAACTAGGACTTGGGTCAATCTAATTTCTAATTTGATTAGAAAATTAAATCAGATTTAAATCTAATTTAATCTAATTAAATTAAATTTTTAATTGGGTTAAGACCTATTTTGATTGGGTTGATCTAATTTTGGTTTGATTTGGTTTGAGAAACCAAATTAAAACAAGTCATAAGATGGAATCCTAGTAAGACTAGGATTCCACCTTGCGCCACATAAGCCTTCCCCACGCCCTCTCTCTCATTCAATGCCAATCTCCTCTTATTTTGTGTGACAAAAGCTCTCTCCCAGGTCTCTCCCACATTCACAAAAGGTTTCTCTCTTCTTTCTTACATGGAAGGTGGTTTGGATCAAATCAAAGAGGAATAAGTTTGGATTTCAAATTCTATGAGATAGAGTTTTAGAAATCCAAAACTCATTCAAATTTGCACCGAATTTATCCAATTTTTTTTTAAAATTTTTATAACTTTTAGGGTATACATTGTGCATCCTTGGCTGGTGATCCATGCATGAAAATAAGGAGGAGGTGCTCAAGAGTTGGGCGCCCCTTATCTTGCCATGTTTGGATAAGCCTTGACTAGGTATTTGACCTAGACAAGGACTCTATCATATCTCTCTGTATAAAATGAGTTTCTTCATAAAATTTTTGAAGAAATAGAGATTTGAGATATCTTTGGGCCATCCAAAAATTAGAGAGAAAGACCTTTGGGTCATGGAGATATAATAGACACAAGATAGGGTGTCTAGAGAGAGAAACGAGAAGAAGAAGAGGGTCTTCTTCTAGAGTTGTTTGTTTTCATATCTTTCCTCCCTCCATCTTGAGTTTCCTGAGAGCATCTCAGATTTGAAACTCCTCCTCCTACTTTTCATCTTTGGAAGAGTGCAAATCAAGAAGAAGGAGACACCTGATCAACATCAAAGAAGGATCAGCGCAGTACTAGCATACTGTGCTGATTTCCTGAAGCAGGACTTCTGATCGAGATTCGTGGGCTCGTGTGGATGACTCTTAGAGGTGGATGCATGTGCAGCTTGCAACATCATCCTCAAGCCTGGATCAGTGAGGTTAGAATGTCTAACTTGCAAGGTAATAGATCTGATCTATTGTTTAATACATACATTAGATGTAGTATAGAAAATGTTGATATGATCAACATGTAGTTCATGCGTATATATATATTTTAATTTCTGATTTAATGCTATGTAATAATCATGTAATAGAATCTTAGATCTAGGGATTCTCTAGTTTTAAAAAATAAATTTTGATTTATTTTAGTCTTCCACTGTATGATCTTGAAAAATTTCAAGATTTAATCCTGAAACCCTAGATCTGGTTCCTTTCATCAAATCCATCTGATGGATTACCTGATCAAGGTTTTGCTAAATTAAAATACAGTGACTCATTCTTCTCCAACTCTTGGAGTGGTCAATCCCATCTCGATCACACTCTGACTTCGCAAGTACTTGACTGTGCCCAGAAGCCTTCCATCCTGAATTAGAAATTCAGTTAGTCCAGTACCAAAGCACAGTGAGTTGCTTGCAAGTCACTGAGGCGATCTCAGGTCTAAGAGACACTTATACCTATATCCCATCAGAGACATTCTCGACAGCAGAATACTCTGGAGTTGGTCACGTTCAATGATGATGTACCAGTATATCTCACCTGTATACCATACCATTGTCTCCACACTCTTTGGTTAAGAGGACAACCAACCCATATGGCCTACAGCGACCTATGCTCGATAGAAGCTGTCGTCCTATTAACAGCCTATCATTTGGTCGTGAACTGTTTTAAGGACTAATCGATAAATCTTCTCTTTATCGAATATAAATAGTCCTAAGGACTTCATCATAACAACGGAGTTCATTAGAAGATGAAAGCTTATGATGAAAATGCCAAATATATTTATTTATTAACAAATCAATTATAATACTTGGTTGCTCAACCGTCAACAGCTTGATGATTGGTTTTTTGGGACACATTTCCCAACAACTCCCACTTGTCCTAAAGTCTCTCGGCACAGTATCTAATACCCATCTTCGACTTGTGGTTGTCGAACTCCTTTATCGCCAAGGCTTTAGTGAAGGGGCTGGCCAGGTTCTCCTTTCCGTCGATCTTCTGAAGGTTGACGTCACCTCGATCCACGATCTCTCGGACCAGGTGGAAGCGGCACAAGATGTGCTTCGTCGCTGATGTGCTTTGGGTTCCTTCGCCTGAGCTATGGCACCAGTGCTGTCGCAGTAGAACAGGACCAGACCATCGAGGGAGGGTGCTACTCTGAGCTCGTTGATGAATTTTCTCAGCTACACAGCTTCCTTCGCGGCATCCGATGCTGCGATGTACTCCGCTTCACAAACAGAGTCCGCCACAGTATGCTGCTTGGAACTCTTCCAGCAGATAGCTCCACCATTCAGAGTAAAGATATAACCCGACACGCTCCTGCTGTCATCATGGTCAGATTGAAAGCTAGAGTCTGTGAACCCCACAAGTTTCAGATCTAACTTGCCATAAACCAACCATTGGTCCTTAGTATTTCTCAAATAATTAAGGATGGCTTTAATCACTTTCCAGTAATTTTCTCCAAGATCAGATTGGCATCTACTCACTACTCCTAGTGAGTATGCCACATCTGGTCTTGTATATGTCATGGCGTACATGATAGATCCTATGGCTGAAGCATATGGGACTCTACTCATACGCTCTCTCCTTTCAGGAGTTGTCAGACAATCTTTTTTAGAGAGAGAAATTCCATGGCCTATCGGTAGATAGCCCTTCTTAAAATTCTCCATGCTGAACCTCTTCAGTACAGTGTCTGTGTACATGGACTGGGATAACCAAAGCATCTTTTTAGACTATCCCTATAGATCTTCATCCCTAGGATGTAGGATGCTTCCCCAAGTCCTTCATGGAGAACTATGATGACAACCAAACTTTTATTCCCTGTAATACGGAGATGTCATTCCCGATTAAGAGAATGTCATCCAAGTATAAGACAAGGAATACCACAACTGGACCATTTGCCCATTTATAGATGCAGGGCTCTTCTCCATTCTTAATGAAGCCATACGTTTTGATCACCTTATCAAAATGCATGTTCCAACTCCGAGAAGCTTGCTTCAATCCATAAATGGATCTCTGAAGCTTGTACACTTGGACTCATCTATGGATGTAAACTCCTCAGGTTGTATCATATACACCTTTTCGGTCAGCTCTCCATTCAGGAAAGCTGTCTTTACATCCATCTGTCAATCTCATAATCCAGATGGATAGCTATTGCAAGCATTATCCGAATGGATTTGAGCATTGCCATAGGGGAAAACATCTCATCATAGTCAATACCATAATGTTGATGATACCCCTTGGTGACCAGACGGGCTTTATAGGTCTTCACCTTTCCGTCTGCGCCCCTCTTCCTTTTGAAGATCCATTTACACCCAATGGGTTTAACCCCTTCAGGTGGGTCAACCAGTGTCCATACATCGTTGACCTTCATGGACTCCATTTCGAATTTCATGGCTTCAAGCCATTTCTCAGAATCAGGTCTCTGCATTGCATCCATATAGGTGATCGGATCCTCATTATTCTCATCAAGTTCGATGGGATCACCATCCCAGATCAAAAAATCGTAGTATCTGTCCGGCTGACGCGGTACTCTACTGGATCGCCTTAATGGTGCAGGTGCATTGGGCTTCGGATTTGATCTAATCATATCCGACTCAGGTTCAGCTATTGGTGTCGGTCCTTCTACCTATTGAACTTCATCAAGTTCAACCTTAGAGGCAACGATTCCTTCACCAAGGAACTCTTTTTCTAAAAAAAATTGCCTTAAGGCTGACGAACACCTTTTGTTCATCAGTATGGTACAAAAAATATCTTTTTGTCTCTTTGGGGTACCCTATGAATGAGCATTTGTCAGACCTAGGTCCAAGTTTGTCTGTGACTAATCATTTGACATAGGCCGGGAAACCCCAGACCCTAAGGTGTGAAAGTGCTAGCTTACATCCTGTCCATATCTCATATGGAGTCTTAATTACAGACTTACTTGGAACCCTATTTAATAGATACAGGCTGATTCGAGTGCATATCTCCAGAAGGATATCGGCAAGCTAGCAAAACCCATCATGGATCGGACCATGTCTAACAGAGTCTGATTCCTCCTTTCAGACATGCCATTATGCTGTGGTGTTCCTGGAGGAGTCCATTGGGAAGAATCCCATTCTCTCCTAGATATGTGAGAAACTCACTAGAAAGGTATTCTCCTCCTCGATCAGATCGAAGAGTTTTAATACTCTTCCCAGTTTATTTTTCTACTTCACTTCGGAATCATTTGAACATTTCAAATGAATCTGACTTATGTTTCATCAGATAGACATATCCATATCGGGATAGGTCATCCGTGAAAGTTATGAAGTAGAAATATCCACCTCTAGCACTGGTGCTCATGGGTCCGCATACATCAGTATGTACTAGGCTCAAGAGCTCAGTAGCTCTCTCACCTTTTCCAGTAAAAGGTGACTTGATCATTTTACCAAAAAGACAGGACTCACAAGTTGGAAGTGATTCACAATCACTGACTTCGAGGATTGTTGCTCATAGATTATTTTGATGATTACAAAGCAGATTGAAGGGATACAAATATTTTTATTTGAAAAAGTCTTTATGCTCTTCAGGGGCAAAATCATAATTTTACTAAAATTCTGATTTGATAGTATCATTTGGTAGAACAAATGATTTGTAATCTATTGGTGAAAATTTCATTATTTTTGGACTTATATTTTTGAAGTTATGAATGTTTGAAGTGCATGAGTCGACTCATGAGTCAACTCATGGCACAATGAGCTGATTGGCACGCAAAATTTCCTTTGGCACGCTGGTTTTTTGGCTTGGCACGACCTGTGAGTCGACTCATGAGTCGACCCACAAGGCATGAGTCGACTCATGAGTCGACCTCTGCTGTTTGGGCAAAAAATCCAGAAACCATCATTTCTGGTTGTTGCAACAGAAGTCGACTCATGAGTCGACTCCTGAAGCATGAGTCGACTCATGAGTCGACCCCTGCGACGAAATTATCCGCAACGGCTAGTTTTTTGCCCGTTTTAGTTGCCTTTAATGCTCCCTTAAAATGCTCTAACGGCTCTTTTTCTGCCTAAAATATTTTTCCTTTTTCTTAAAGCTATAAAAGGTTTCAAAAGGTGAAAAACAAAAAGGGGATCCAAATATACACAAGAGATACAAGAGATCTACAATATACACAAAGACATACGAGAGATTTGAAAGAGAAAAGCAAGAGCGTTCAAAAGGGCATTCAAGAGCATTCAAAGAGAGAGTTTTTCAAGCCAATTTTTCAACCTTGATCAAGAGCTCTTTCAAAGCCTTCAAGAAGTTTCAATCAAAGTTCACTTCTCCTCAAGCGTTCATTCAACTCTTCATCCACCTTGAGGAAATCCAAAAAGGGGATTCTTCATTTGAGTAAAGTATTTTTATTGTTATATTCGCTCATTTAAGGAGCTATTCTTGTACTTATTTATGCTCTAAACTGTCTTACTCTTTGTGAGTAATTGTTCTTTTTTGGAGGGTTTCCAAAACAAGGAAGGTTGATCCGAACCTGAAATCGGAGTATTTTGGGTTGGCTTGTACCCGAAAAATAAGTGGACTAGCTTGGGATAGCTAGTGTCGGAGTTTCCGACGTTTGTATTCGGGTTGAATACAAGTATAGTGGATTGAATTCCCAAGTAGGAGCTTGGGGAGTGGATGTAGGTGCAAGGTTGGCACCGAACCACTATAAATCCTTGTGTTTGTGGTGTGCTTTATTGTTTCTCTTTATTTCTTTATTATATCCTTGCATTCTTGCTTTAGGTAATTAATCTTGATTAAAGTCTTTCTTCTCATTCATCAAGCTTTTAACAAATACTTTTCATAAGTAATTAGTTAAGCTTAAAATTTTTAAACCCAATTCACCCCCCCTCTTGGGTTGCATAGCTGGGCAACAAGTGGTATCAGAGCCCGGTGCTCTAGCCCTTCTTTGATCTAACAATCAAAGAGCCAAAGATCTATGGCAACCCATGTCGGTACTTCTCTAGCCGAGGGGCAATCTACCAACCGACCTCCACTTTTCAATGGGTCTAATTACACCTATTGGAAAGCTCGGATGAAGATATTCATACAAGCACTCGACTATGATATGTGGAGTATCATAGTGAACGGTCCTCACACACCACCAAGATTATAGATGGTGAGGAGTCAACCAAACCCGAGAAAGAATGGGATGAGGTTGATAAGAAATTGGCACAATTAAATGCTAAAGCTATGAATGTTCTTTATTGTGCACTTGATGCAAATGAATTTAATCGCATTTCTACTTGTGCATCTGCTAAAGAAATATGGGATAGGTTAGAAGTAACCCATGAGGGAACAAATCAAGTAAAAGAGTCTAAAATAAACATGCTTGTGCATAAATATGAATTGTTTAAAATGGAGCATGATGAGTCCATAACTGCTATGTTTACTCGTTTTACTGATATAATTAATGGTTTGAAGAGTCTTGGCAAATCTTATACTAACAGTGAGCTTGTAAGGAAGATTCTCAGGTCATTGCCAAGAACTTGGGAAGCCAAGGTGACTGCCATCCAAGAAGCAAAGGACTTGAACACTCTACCTCTAGAAGAGCTTCTTGGATCCTTGATGACTCATGAACTTAGCATGAAGCAACATCAAGAGGATGAAGTCAAAAAGAAAAGAACCATTGCCCTCAAATCCACAGCTTCGCCTGATGATGAAACGGATGACACTGAAGATGAAGAACAGGATGAAGAGATGGCACTCATCACCCGGAGATTTAAGAAGTTTCTAAGAAAAAGGAAACAGGGGATGAGAAAGAAGTCATTCACAAAAGGGGAACAAAGCAAAGAGAAAGAGAAAGATCAACCCCTTATATGCTACGAGTGCAAGAAGCCGGGACATTTCAAATCCGAATGTCCACAACTGAAGAAAGGTCCCAAAAAGTTCAAAAAGAAAGCAATGATGGCGACTTGGAGTGCGAGTGATGACTCAAGCTCCGATGAGGAAACCTCAACAGAACAAGCCAACCTGTGCCTTATGGCACACGAAAATGAGGTAACTTCTGAATCCCTAGTGAATTTACTTTTGAAGAATTGCATGAAGCATTCTATGATTTAATTGATGAATTAAAGAAACTAGGGATGAAAAAAAAAGAACTGAAATTGAAAAATCAGTCCTTAGTGAAACAAGCTGAAAACCTTTCAATTGAAAAATCCACCTTGATTCAAGAAAATCAAAGCTTAAAGAATGAAATTAACAAGCTGAAACCTATAGTAGATAAGTTCACCTTAAGTTCAAACAAACTAAATATGATTCTTGATAATCAAAAAGCTGTATATGATAAGGCTGGACTTGGCTATAACCCCTTGAAGAAACAAAAATTTCTGAAGAATATTTATGTAAATTATTCAAGTAACAAGTCTACAAATATTACTTGTTTCAAATGGTAGAATAGGACATAAATCATACACATGCCTTATTAACAAATCTGCAAACACAACTATAAAGAAAATATGGGTTCCAAAAGGAACCATTTTGACTAACCTAAAAGGACCCAAGAAAGCTTGGGTACCTAAGACAGAAACTTGACCTTTGCTTGCAGGTGTGTCTAGCATCCCAAGGAGGAAACAGGAAATGGTATCTTGACAGTGGATGCTCGAGACACATGACTGGTGATGAATCACAATTCATCACGCTTGATGCTAAGGATGGAGGGATGGTCACCTTTGGAGATAATGGCAAAGGAAAGATCATCGGGATAGGTAACATTGGTATCACTCCCTCCAAATACATTGAAAATATTTTGTTAGTTAAAGGTTTAAAGCATAACTTACTTAGCATTAGTCAATTTTGTGATAAAGGGTATAAAGTTATTTTTGAATCATCTGTTTGCATTGTGACTAGTCCTATTAACGATGGCATTAAATTTATAGGACATAGGCATGGCAATGTTTATATGGTAGATTTGAATGATTTAGCCAAATTAGACATGCAATGCCTAGTATCCTTGAATGCTAAAGTTAATGAGACTAGTTGGCTGTGGCATCGTAGACTTGCACATATTAGCATGCATTCTCTTTCAAAATTAATTAAGAAAGAATTAGTTCTTGGTTTGCCAAAACTGAATTTTGAAAAGGATAGAATTTGTGATGCATGCCAATTAGGTAAACAAACTAGAGTTTCATTTAAATCCAAAAATACTGTTTCAACTTCTAGACCTTTAGAGCTCTTACATATGGACTTATTTGGACCAACTAGAACCACTAGTCTAGGAGGAAAACGATATGGCTTTGTAATTATAGATGATTACTCTCGTTTTACTTGGGTTTTCTTTTTGGCACACAAAAATGAAACTTTTCATATTTTCACTAAATTTCACCGAAAAGTCACTAATGAAAAAGGGTTTTCAATTCAAAATATTAGAAGTGATCATGGAACTGAATTTGAAAATCAAGACTTTGAAAATTTTTGTGATGAAAATGGAATTGGCCATAACTTCTCTGCTCCTAGGACACCCCAACAGAATGGGGTAGTTGAAAGGAAAAACAGAACCTTAGAAGAAATGGCCCGTACCATGCTTTGTGAAAGCAACCTTCCAAGATATTTTTGGGCGGAAGCAATTAACACAGCATGTTACATTTTAAATCGTGCTTTGATTAGACAATTTTTAAAGAAAACCCCTATGAACTTTGGAAAGGAAGAAAACCAAATATTGCATATTTTCATGTTTTTGGTTGCCGATGTTTTGTATTAAATAATGGCAAAGAAAAACTTGGTAAATTTGATGCAAAATCAGATGAAGCAATCTTTCTAGGTTACTCCTCCACTAGTAAAGCATTTAGAGTTTTCAACAAAAGAACTTTAGTAGTTGAGGAGTCCATACATGTTGTTTTTGATGAATCTAACGATCTTCCTTCAAGGAAGAATGAGGGTGTTGATGATGCAGATCCACTAATAGAAGGTATGAAGGAGATCACTCTGAAAGATTCAGCAACTCCAGAAGACAAGGATCAAGAAGACAAAAAGATGAGAGAGGTGAAGAAATTCAAGAACAACCTCAAGGTACAAATGACCTACCCAAGGAATGGAGGTATGTTCACAACCACCCTAAGGAGTTAATTATTGGTGATCCTATGCATGGGGTAAAAACCCTTCTTCACTTAGAGATGTAGTTAATCATTGTGCTTTTGTATCTCATCTTGAACCTAAAACTTTTGAAGAAGCTGAAAATGATCATAATTGGATTAATGCAATGCAAGAGGAACTTAATCAATTTGAAAGAAATAATGTTTGGACCTTAGTATCAAGACCTAAAAATTATTCAATAATTGGCACAAAATGGGTCTTTAGAAACAAATTAGATGAGCATGGAAATGTAATTAGAAATAAAGCAAGACTGGTTGCTAAGGGATATAATCAAGAAGAAGGAATTGATTTTGATGAAACCTTTGCACCTGTTGCTAGATTAGAAGCTATTAGACTTCTACTTGCATATGCTTGCTTTATGAAATTCAAGTTATTTCAAATGGATGTTAAAAGTATATTTTTAAATGGATATATTGCTGAAGAAGTATATGTAGAACAACCCCTGGATTTGAAAATCATGCTTTTCCTAATCATGTCTTTAGATTAAATAAAGCTTTATATGGATTAAAACAAGCACCTAGAGCATGGTATGATAGGCTAAGCAAATTTCTACTAAATAATGGTTTTTCAAGAGGTAATGTAGATACAACCCTCTTTATTAAAAGAAATCAAAATGATATGCTAGTTATACAAATTTATGTTGATGACATAATTTTTGGGTCTACTAATGAATCCCTTTGTCAAGACTTTGCTAAGCTTATGCAGGGGGAGTTCGAGATGAGCATGATGGGAGAACTCACCTTCTTCCTCGGACTCCAAATCAAACAATCAAAAGAGGGAATCTCCATCACCCAAAGCAAGTACACCAAGGAACTACTCAAAAGATTTGGAATGGAGAACTGCAAACCAATTGGCACACCAATGAGTCCCTCATGTAAGCTTGACAAGGATGATGAAGGTAAATGTGTAGACTTAAAATACTATAGAGGTATGATTGGCTCATTATTATATTTAACTGCAAGTAGGCCTGATATCATGTTTAGTGTTTGTTTATGTGCTAGATATCAATCTAATCCTAAAGAATCTCATTTGAATGCTGTTAAAAGAATCCTTAGATACTTAAATGGTACTCAAACTCTAGGGTTATGGTACTCTAAGGACTCACAAATTGATTTATTAGGATATTCAGATGCTGATTTTGCTGGATGTAAATTAGATAGAAAAAGCACAAGTGGAACTTGCCAATTTCTTGGAGTTAACCTAATCTCATGGTTTAGCAAGAAACAAAATTCGGTGGCACTGTCTACGGCTGAGGCCGAATACATTAGCCGGAAGTTGTTGTGCTCAAATCTTGTGGATTAAGCAACAACTCGAAGACTTTGGAATCAAACTTAATGAAACACCAATAAGATGTGACAACACAAGTGCCATAAATCTATCTAAAAATCCAATTCAACACTCAAGATCCAAACATATTGAAATAAGACATCATTTTATAAGAGAACATGTTCAAAACAAAAATATAATTCTTGAATATGTTTGCACTGAAAATCAATTAGCTGATATCTTTACAAAGGCCCTTAGTGAGGATAGATTCTGTGAAATTAGGAGAAATCTAGGAATTCTAGATCCATATGCCTAAATTTTTCTCAATTTCCAAGAATTGATGTCAAAAATTCTTAGAGCTCAATTTCCAACATCTATCCTGGTCCCAAAAGCTCAATTTATCATTCTAAAAACTTATCTTTGAGCAAAACTCCTTCCCAAAATTTCAAATTTTTTGGAATTTATTCACATTTTTTCTGAATTTCTGAACTTCATGAGTCGACCCCCATGAGTCGACTCAATGGCAAACTTGTTATTTCCTCAAACTTCCCACGGGCTCATTGTTTTTATACGGGATCTGTTCGTGAGACGACTCATCCTTCATCTTCCTTCCTTCCAAAAGCCGACTTCTCCAATTCCTTTTGCTCCAAATCCAAGGATCTAGTTCGAGGCACTTCTCCCTCCTCTCCACCAAAAATCGCCACCTTGGAAAGGGATTTTTGTGCTTTCTCCCATTGTTTGGCACGGTTGGAGCGTGCCCTAGCACTCACCGTTCTTCCCAAATCCACTCTTTTCTCCACCAAAATCCCTCACTCTCTTGTGATCCCTCCTCCACTCATTCACTTGTTCCTCCAAGTCTCCTTGCTGCTACTGTAGTGAATATGGCTCCGAAGATGAAGCTTCCCCAAAGAAGAAAGTCAGTCCGTGAGCCTGAAGAAATTGTCCGAAAGAAAAGGCAAGCTGGTCAGTCTTCCACTGCTCCCACTCCAGCTTCAGTATCTGCTCAAGGTCCCCCTCAATCCTCCCTAAGCCCCAGTAAGAATCCTCTTTCTGATAGAAAAGTTGAAACCGGGAAGAATATAGATTTTCGGTTCTTTGAAAAAGAGGGTTTTACATTTGCAACTAAGATTAAAAACCAAGGATGGGATTTCTACTGCTCCCTTAAGGAAGTCACCTATGTTGACCTAGTTAGAGAATTCTACCAGAATCTACATTATGGAAATGGGTCAGTGACTTCAACAGTCAAGGGTATTGATATTTGCTTGGATTCTAGTATATTGGGAGAAATACTTCAGTTGCCTAGTGAGGGTTACTCTTATATGGAACTCCCAGTAAAAGAAGAGGGGATCAGAGTTATTCTAGGGGAACTTATTCAGGGAGTTTAAATAAATTGGAAGCAAAGATTTTGTCCATTGAGATGAGGATCCTGCATCAGATGGTAACGAAGCTCTTCTTTCCTAGGAGTGGTAGGCATGATTTACTTTCCAGCAGAGATGTTTGTATCATGTTTCATGTCATCACTCAGACCCCCTGAACCTCCCTGCACTTATGATAGAGGCCATGAGAGAGACTTTGAACAGATCCAAGGCACACTTGCCTTATGGTATGGCCCTTACTAGTATTTAGGAGGTTTGGAGTTAGCTGTGAGGGGGAGGCTTCTACTAAGCTCTCTCATGTGGACACTTTCAACCAACACACCCTGCACCGAATGGGATTTACAAAGACTGATGGTGGTTGGATCAAGGGCTCTGAAGAGAGAGCTGAGGAGAGAGCTGAAGACAGAACTGAAGACAGAGCTGAAGAAGAAGGTCCATCATCTCCTGTCCATGACTTCAGGGCAGCATCACCAAATATCCAGTTCATTCCTGATACAGAGGCTGGCCCTTCAGAGTTTACTAGGATGCCCACACCAGTGTATCAGCCAGAGAGCAGAGCACCTCAATCAGAGTTCAGACTGGCTGACGATCAGATCGAGCAGATATCACAGCGTGTGGCTTCTTTGCTATCTAGTCAGTGGAGCAGTACTACTTTTGCACCAGGAGCCACTTCTTCTGATCAGACCATGACTCCCCATCCACTGTGTTTCAGATGATATCAGATCAGTCCATCCGGATTCAGCAGCTTGAGGACACAGTCTGGAGACTGACTGGCAGAGTTCTTGACTTGCAGGGGCAAGTCCTTGCTTTGGCCCATCCTCAGCCACAGGAGTCACTATTGAGGTCACAGACCTCACTGCAGAGGCTGGCAGGCTCAGAGGAGCACTAGGGTGGATATGAGTTACTGAGGAAGAGATCCGAGGATCGAGTGAGCATGCAACTCAGTTCACTGCTCTACTTCAGTCTGTTTCCAGAGCACTGAACGTACTTGATTCCATCAGACTCACCCTTTCTGTTCAGTCCTTAGCCTCTCAGCGTTCTCAGCCTCCCAGTTCATCTCGCTCTCCTGCTCGTGCCAGAGGCAGACGGGGTAGAGGACGCACTTCTGATCCATCAGCTTCTCATCCCATATCTGATGACTCCGATCCATGACTTCTCATGATCATTACTAGATCCTAGGTGTTAGTGTCTTGTTCTAGGATCTGTATTTTGGGGCCATGTATTGACAATTAGCTGGTTGACTTTTATATTATGAACTATGTATTGAAACAATTATGGTTTTATGGTATCATCTTTTACTTATATTTCTACCTTTTGTAATGATGTCGATCATATTTTGGTTATATATATTCTCCTTGTTGAAATATTGTCTTCTCTTTGTTGTTGTTTGCTGTTAATAATTGCTGTATTAAGGGGGAGCAAACATCTGTGATAAACTCTAAAGGGGAGAAATTAAAGAATGTTTCAGAAAAAGGAGGAGTTAACCATGTTTGATGATGTCAAAAAGGGGGAGAAATTAAACAAAAAGCAATCCATCAAAAGCAAAACCATAAATTATGAGCAATTAAAGAAAAAGCAACCCATCAAAAGCAAAACTACAAATTATGAGAAATTAATGAATGAATTGGAGAATTTAAAGAACAATATCAAAAGTACAATGCTAAGTACAATGCAAATAAGTAACTTTTAAATTACTTCTTTACATATGCTCTGATTTGCTTTAAAAATTTAAATATGCTCTGATATACTTCAAAATTCCAACTTGCTCTGATACATCTTTTGAAATTTTATTTACCTTGATACATCTTAAGAAATTCAACTTGCCTGATACATCTTAAGAAATTTAACTTACTCTGATACATCTTAAAATTTTTTAACTTGCTCTGATACATTGTAAAATTTTCTCTGATACATTGTAAAATTTTTTCTGATAACATTGTAAAATTATTTTTCTTGCTCTGATACATTGCAAAATTTATTTTTCTCTTGCTCTGATACATCTTAAACTCAAAATGATCTAATACACTTTCCAAATCAACTCTTAAACATGCTTTGGCACACATAATTATTTTTTGTATCAAAAGCAATTAAAGCACATAATTATTTTTTGCTCTGATGCTAAAACTAAAATCAAATGAGAATGAGCAAATTTTCAAAATACAGCTTGATCTGATAACAAAAATAAGTTTTCTGCTCTAACACCAAAATCACATAATCCAATGAGCATATCTTCAAATCTTTAAGCAAATGGGCAAACTATTTTGCATATGACCATTTATATCACATGCCAAAAGAATCATACTCTTTTCAAGCATATAAATATAATGCATTCACATAAATGCTTTTGTTCAAGTGTTTTGTCATCATCAAAAAGGGGGAGATTGTTGCTCCTAGATTGATTTTGATGATTACAAAGCAGATTGAAGGGATACAAATATTTTATTGAAAAAGTCTTTATGCTCTTCAGGGGCAAAATCATAATTTTACTAAAATCCTGATTTGATAGTATCATTTGGTAGAACAAATGATTTGTAATCTATTGGTGAAAATTTCATTATTTTTGGACTTATATTTTTGAAGTTATGAATGTTTGAAGTGCATGAGTCGACTCATGAGTCAACTCATGGCACAATGAGCTGATTGGCACGCAAAAATTTTTGGCACGCTGGTTTTTGGCTTGGCACGACCTGTGAAGACTCATGAGTCGACCCACAAGGCATGAGTCGACTCATGAGTCGACCTCTGCTGATTTGGGCCAAAAATCCAGAAACCATCATTTCTGGTTGTTGCAACAGAAGTCGACTCATGAGTCGACTCCTGAAGCATGAGTCGACTCATGAGTCGACCCCTGCGACGGAAATTATCCG
Organism: Elaeis guineensis; assembly: GCF_000442705.2. Lineage (NCBI taxonomy): Eukaryota > Viridiplantae > Streptophyta > Magnoliopsida > Arecales > Arecaceae > Elaeis > Elaeis guineensis. The sequence goes on from NC_025997.2 coordinate 40,998,479, forward strand.
CAACGGCTAGTTTTTTGCCCGTTTTAATTGCCTTTATGCTCCCTTAAAATGCTCTAACGGCTCTTTTTCTGCCTAAAATATTTTTCCTTGTTTCTTAAAGCTATAAAAGGTTTCAAAAGGTGAAAAACAAAGGGATCACAATATACACAAGAGATAAAAGAGATCTACAATATACACAAAAGACATACGAGAGATTTTGAAAGAGAAAAGCAAGAGCGTTCAAAAGGGCATTCAAGAGCATTCAAAGAGAGGTTTTTCAAGCCAATTTTTCAACCTTGATCAAGAGCTCTTTCAAAGCCTTCAAGAAGTTTCAATCAAAGTTCACTTCTCCTCAAGCGTTCATTCAACTCTTCATCCACCTTGAGGAAATCCAAAAAGGATTCTTCATTTGAGTAAAGTATTTTTATTGTTATATTCGCTCATTTAAGGAGCTATTCTTGTACTTATTTATGCTCTAAACTGTCTTACTCTTTGTGAGTAATTGTTCTTGTTTTTGGAGGGTTTCCAAAACAAGAAAGGTTGATCCGAACCTGAAATCGGAGTGTTTTGGGTTGGCTTGTACCCGAAAAATAAGTGGACTAGCTAGGGATAGCTAGTGTCGAGTTTCCACGTTTGTATTCGGGTTGAATACAAGTATAGTGGATTGAATTCTCAAGTAGGAGCTTGGGAGTGGATGTAGGTGCAAGGTTGGCACCGAACCACTATAAATCCTTGTGTTTGTGGTGTGCTTTATTGTTTCTCTTTATTTCTTTATTATATCCTTGCATTCTTGCTTTAGGTAATTAATCTTGATTTAAAGTCTTTCTTCTCATTCATCAAGCTTTTAACAAATACTTTTCATAAGCAATTAGTTGAGCTTAAAATTTTAAAAATCAATTCACCCCCCCTCTTGGGTTGCATAGCTGGGCAACAAGGATTCCCTCTTGAGTCAACCTGTTTATTCTGTTCTTATTTATATGACCAGCCTACAATGCCATAAGTAGATATCTGACACACTATTAATCTAGGGTCTTGCCAGTAGAATAGACTCTTATCAGGCTTGATCTTTTTGGTCTGGCTCTGCACTGATTGTCCCAGCCTAAATTGTACCTTCTTCACTTTTTCTTCTTGTTCTTCTTCCCTTTCTTAAAGGGTCGAGAACCAGAAGAGACGAACCTCCCACTAAGTTCACCGACTCCTTGAGGAGTTGGTGATCCTTCTCAAAGTTCTGAAGCAACCTCAGTAACCTGTGGTAGTTTACTTCAGGCTTTGTCATTCTATAATGAGTGAGGAATGGGAGATAAGACTTGGGCAGCGAGTTCAGTATTGCATCTTTCTCAAGCTTCTCTTTCAAGGAAAAGCCGAGCTTGCTCAATCGTTCCATCAGTTCGATCATGTATAATACATGATCAGTGATAGAGGCACCATCCCGTATTTTGGCGTTGAAGATGGCACAACTAGTCTTGTGCCTCTCCACGTCATCGAGTGTGCCAAAGGCATCCTCCAATACTTGAAGCATATCTTTGGCTGAGCCGTCTCGAATCTGCGACTGAACTCGTCGCTCACGCAGCCAGCATGATACAGCGCACCATGGTCCGGTCACTGAGCACTTTTGGTAAGTGTCTCTGACTGTTCCACGTGCATTGACATTTAGCTCCTCAGGTGCAGGATCTATTATCACATATAGGATCCGTTCATACTCCAAGACTATCTTCAACTTTCGATACCAGCTACCGAAGTTGGGTCCCACCAACTTATCATTGTCCAACAATGATCGGAGCGATAGGAAAGTGGCCATATTTGCACAAAGGAGAACCATAACTAATTAGTAATTGATTCATTAAACCTAAAGATTTAGACTTTAATCAAAGGTTTCTCCCACTATTTTATTCGAATTTATAGCCTCTACCTCCAATTCAAAGAATTATCCTAATTTCTTAGTGGGTATTAGAATCCACTTAGACTGCACAAAGCCCAACTTTGGTTGGCCAACCATGTACATCTAAGGGTAGGTTCATAACCAATTATTTCTCTAAATAATTTCTAGTAATTTTAATTTTTCCCCAGAAACCTAATCAGTAGGCTTTGGCCTCCATTGTAAGGAATCGGTTAGGTCAACTATTAACATGATCATACTTGGTGTATCTAACCAACGAATGATTAAGCCCAACTTTGGTTGGCTCACCTAACCACCATTAGAGAGACACTTCCAAGTCGTCATATGATGAGTGATATTCCATTAGTCACAAGCACCAGGCCTTTGGGTCTGCAATGATTATTAAGTTAATGGACTCATTATCCAAACACCTTAATGGGAGGCTATGACTCAGTATCTCCATAACTTTATATTTTTAAGGACCTAATAATTTTAGAAGATTTTAAATAATTTAGAGGATGAGGTCAGATGAACCAGCTTATCATGATCCTCCACTGGCTTCACCAAATCAGCTTAAGGGAGACCATTAAAGGGCTGGTCTAGGAGCACCTAAATCAGTTACACTGATTTACCTAGCTGACATGGGTCAGTTCGAATAGTCAAGTGATCCGATCAAATATAATTTTACCAAGAGGCCAGGTAAGTTTGATCAGTGGGAGGGTCGGCCAAAGCTTGCCTTAGACACCATCAGAAATGGCTAGATAAGCGGGCTCCCAATTAAAAACCATCGGTCTGGTTTACTTTAGACACCAACTGGTTTAATTAGTTTTGATTAGATCAACCTAACAGTTCGTGTTAGACCGCTTAGCCAAGAATCAGTCTATTTGGTTCTCGTTAAAGACATGACTTGACCAACTACAACTATTGTAATTGATCTAGAGAATCTTGACCTAATCTAAGATAATAATTGATTAAATTTAGTCAATTCTCTAATTAAGTCCATCTTTAATCTAACCATAGGTCTAACCATTAATAGACCTAATTCCCACTAACCCATTAACCAATGTGTTATGGTTTGTGTCTTAGGTTCTTCAATTCACAATCCTAGAACCTAATCAAATAATTTTTAATTCTTAATTAAGTTTTGGGCTGAGGGTTAGGTTCGGCTTTTCAAAAAATAATTTTCATATTTGTAAAATAATTTTACAATATAATTCTAACAACCATATTGCATGTTTGATTCATAATCAAGATACAAGTGAAATAAACATGAAACTACTTTAGATCTAATCTAAACATTCTGTAATTTGAAATAATTTCAACTTTAAATAATTTCTTAGCACAAAAAATTATTAACAAAGAGATTTTATTTCAAATTCAAACACCTTTTAAATCTAATAAATTATAAATTTAATCTAGATATATCTAAT